>NC_057861.1:342429452-342729452 GCF_019393635.1 Dromiciops gliroides | reverse complement strand
AGACTTAGAGACAATTTTTAATTTGTGATAATTACTCATTTAAAGCTTCTTTTTTTTTCTTTTAAACATTAAATGTTCCCAACCCAAGTCAGTTCTGTTGCTGCCTAGAATTACAAGATTTTTATTTCTTCACTCTCCATAAAGTTCCTTTGAACTTCCTTTCAAAAGGACCCATAGAATTTGGTTTGCCTGACCATGTAGATATCTACTGAGGTATTTGTTTGGGGAACTTTGTTTATTTTATATTTTTAACATTTGCTCAGTGAGGGTGGGAGAGAAATGAGAATGACAGATTAAGTTTTTAAAAATACATACTTATTATTTGAAAAATAAAAATAATAATTTTTTAAAAGGACCCACACCAGCATCATTAGGGTAGCATATACCCTAAATTTTTCCTAATTTATTCCCTTAGGTAACACTAGTAGATATGCTAAATACCAATTGCTTCATTTTACCTACTTCAGAAGCCAGGGATATAGTAGAAAAGGATCTGGTCACAGAAATGTCCACTGGTACTTCCCCTCTACACCATGCCAAAAAGAAAAATTTCTTTCATATAGGCTCCAAAAGATGCTTCTGACCAAAGCCTGTTAGTGACTGCAACATACAGCCTTAGATTGTAAACTTCTGCAGGATAGAGATTGAAACAGTGTAAATTATTTGGTGCAGTGCCTAACAAATGGGTGCTTAGCACATGACTTTAATGATAATTAACTTGAAGGCATCATCACATCTTTAATGAGTATGTATGATCTAGTTTTTCCTTTTCCTCTGTGTGTGCATTGTGACTGCTCCCCATTCATCTTTCGCTCGAGCACCAGCTTTTAGATGCTGAGTACAGAACAAAGTTTCTGTGAAACTTATAATTGAAAATAGGGCACCCCCCCCACTCCTGGCCCATTTTATTTAATTTATTCCAGGATGTATGCCGTTAGTGGGATTTTTTCCTCGAAACAGACAGAGTTCCTTTTTGGAAAGAAAATAAAAATTAATCTACCATTCATACTCATAGTTGTTGGGGTTTTTCCCCCTTATTCTACTCTACGTTGATTTCAAATTTCCCCTTCAGGTTTACATTAGCAAAACATACATCAATAAGTGTAAAACTTGCCTTCAACAGCACACTATTATGCTAAATACTAGTCATAGTTAATTCCTGAAAGTACATTAATTACTACAGTATTTGCATATCCATATGATTCACAGTCTACTCCAGTTGATTAAACTTTCTGGACATGTTTTCAGGATCCGTCTGATTAGGTATAGGTTGTTTGTTGTTTTATGTGACCCAAACAGAAATTAGATATGGTAACTGGATGGTCACCATAAGTTAGATTTGAGAAAGAAGACAACATATAGGAGAGGGTATACCTCTCCCACTCTTTGCCTGAAGGTTACAAAACTCAGAGTCTAGGCTAGTGGCACAGTGCATATAATGTGAAGCATGGAATCAGGAAGATGAGTCTTCCTGAGTTCAAATCTGACTTCAGCCATTTACTAGCTGTGTGACCCTGGACAAATCACTTAATGTTTGCCTCAGTTTCATATCTATAAAATGAGCTAGAGAGGGATATGGCAAACAATTCCAGTGTCTTTGCCAAAAACAAAAGAAAACAAAAAGGAAAAGAAAAGAAAGGAAAGGAAGGAAAAGAAAAGAAAAGAAAGAAAGGAAGGAAAAGAAAACCCAAATGGGGAGTTGGCTATGACTGAAAGGACAGAAAAACATCAACTGGACCTAAAGGAACAGAACCGGAGAGGCTTCTGCCTGGAAAAGCTTAGTCTTTCTGCACTCTCTCAGAGAACACAATGATACTCAATTCATAAATAAAACTGTAATACCCAGCTTCAAAAACACAATAAGGCCAAGCTGAGCCTAAAGGTGAAGGTAGTAGATACTTAGGCTTCCCTTTGACGAGTAAGCCCAGGGAATTACTGGTTTGACCCATCCAGAAAAAATGTTCCAACCTCTAAGAATGTGAATGATCAGACTGGCCCAGCTAGCTGTTGTCATTTTCTGAGAGGAACAGACAGCCTATCAGTAGAGAAATGAATCTATCACCAACATCCCATAGTGAACTTTGTGAAAACTCTTCAAAAATAGAACGACTATCAAAGCTCTATTGTTCAGAGTTTTATATTGTCTTGATCATGTGTTTCCTACACATACACCTCACTATCCTTGTGCTTTAAATATGTGCTCACTCTCTTCCCCCTTGGACTCTTTGTATATATTTGGGAAAATTCATCCCAGGGTTTGGGGGATAGGATGAGTAGGAATATTTTTCAAGTATAGTTCTTGCTATTTGAGTAAATATCTTTTCTAAAAGTCTTTAGGCTAATTGTTAATGGTATGTACACAGGTAGGGACTTGGGAGTTAAAGTGTTGGTAATAGTCAACCACAAGATTACACCTGGAACCCAAAGAAGCAGTCATCTCTCTGGTAAGTGCACATTGGAGTAGTGGCCATAGAAAGGGCTTTATGTAATTTATTTGAATTATAAATGATATTCTAGATAGAGATTGGACATCTTATTTATTTAATAGATTTTTATTGATATATTTTATTTTTATGTTATCTTGATTTTTCCAAGCCTAGACACCTTAATTCTTAAAGCAAGGAAGGTCTTTACTCAAGCTACCAAATACTACAAATGTGCCAGAATAATTGGTTCAGCACCCGAACAAAACCACCAATCTTTTCTTTTTCCTACTTCGTTTATCATTATGTGTCTCTTTTCTTTAGCTTTTAGCTCATAGTAAAGTAACACTATCAGGTGTAATCCAAGAGTTATTCTTACCTCAGATGGCCAGTCATAATCATACTACCTAGCAGTGTCCTCATCTCTCTTGATGTCTCCAATGTACTTAACATTGCTGACTACCATTTCTTTTTGGATAGTCTCTCCTCTTTGTATTTTCATCAAATTCCCCCCCCCACCTTGTTTGTGTGTGTGTGTGTGTGTGTGTGTGTGTGTGTGTGTGTGTGTCCTCCTCTTACTTGTTTGACCTTATCAGTCTCCTTTCCTGGATCATAATCCAAATCTTACAAGCAATCCTGGAATTGTTTGTAAATGTTTAACAACTGACTCTGAAAAATATATTTACCTACAACACACTTTTAAGTTTAATCTTAATTTTTAATGTTTTCTTTATCACTCTCTTAAACCTATTCCAGGTGTCAGTCATTTTTGCTTATAACCCCTTAAAATAGGCAATCAACCCGATTTGGTTGGTTAAGCCAGCTTCAGTGCACTTCTGCATCCTAACTGTGGATATAAACCTTGGATCAACCTGTACTGGGAGCCAAGGAAACTAACTAAGGATTTGAGGATATTCTAAGAGCCCAGAAGAAAAGCAACACCACAGCTAAGGATAAAATCTTGAGGATTTTAGTAAAAGTACTTTATGGAGCTGTGTCATTACTTTGTTGTATAAGCTCTCTAAGCTTGAGCCCACTTTCTGTATGTAGGTTGGAAGAGGAAGAGAGTGTATCATAGACTTGGGGGAAGGGCATTTTTGTAACTATTATGATTATTCTCTAGAAAAGATCTTTTTAAACTTTTATCACTCACAACCCCTTTTTGTTCAAGAGGTTTTTACATGACCCTGGGTATATAGGTATACAAAATAGGTATACAGCACCTTTTAATATTGCCAGATTTTTGAGACCCCTACATACATTATGTGACCCCATATGGGGTTGTGACCCACAGTTTAAGATGCTAGGCTCTAGACTTCCAGGGGAGGAGCCAAGATGGCAGAGAGAAGCTAGGAAGCTGCCTGAGCTTTCTCCATGTTTCCCTCAAAAACAACATTAAATCAAGCCTCTACACAGATTCTGGAATGACAGAACCTACAAAAATACAGAGACACAATCCTCCTACTTGAGATAATTTAGAAGACTTCAAGAAAGGTCTGTCTCACCTGGGCAAAAGGGGAGGGTGACTCACCCAACTCACCAGCAGCTCAACACAGCTGCAGCTGGACACAGCTGAGAGCAGTGCAGTTGAGAGTGATAAGAAGCTTGCAACAATGACCCCTGTGCTCCAGGAGCCAACTTCATCTTTTTAAGTTTAAAAATAGTCTACAAAATGAGTAAGAAACAAAAAAGGACCTTTACCATTGACAGCTTTTATGGTGAAGGGGAAGACCAAAACTCAAACTCAGATGAGTTTGTGAAAATGCCTACAAGTGGAAAGATGATCTTATCTCAAGACCAAAAAGCCTTCTTTGAAGAGCTCAAAAAGGCCTTTAAAAACCAAATGAGAGAGATAGAAGAAAAAATGGAAAAAGAAATGAGAGAAATGAGAGTTACTCTGGAAAAAAGAAGCACAAAAATTGACTAAAGAAAACAATTCCTTAAAAAATACAATTGTCCAAATAGGAGAAACAATTGTCCAAATGGGAGAAAAAAATGGACAAATGGAAAAGGAGGTACAAAAGCTTACTGAGGAAAATAATGCCTTAAAAATTAAAACTGGGCAGATGGAAGCTAATGACTCCATGAGACACCATAAATCTATCAAGCAGAATCAAACGACTGAAAAAATAGAAGAAAATGTGAAATACCTCATTGTAAAGACAACTGACTTTTAAAATAGATCCAAGTGAGATAATTTGAGAATTATTGGACTACATGAAAGCTATCATTAGAAAAAGAGTCTAGACACCACATTCCAGGAAATTGTCAAGGAGAAATTCTCTGATATTATAGAATCAGAGGATAAAATCATCATTGAAATAATCCACCAATCACCTCCTGAAAGAGACCCCAAAAGGAAAACTCCAAGGAATATTGTAGCCAAATTCCAGAATTATCAGGTGAAGGAGAAAATACTCCAAGCAGCCAGAAAGAAACAACTTAAATATCATGGAGCCACAGTAGGGATTGCACAGGACTTGGAAGCTTCAACATTAAAGGATTGCAGGGCTCAGAATCTAATATTCTGGAAGGCAAAGGAACTCGGATTACAACCAATAATCAACTACCCAGAAAAACTGATCTTTTAGGGGAAATGATGGACATTCAATGGAATAGGGGACTTTTTCCTGGAAAAAAAGAAGCTAGGCTCTAAAAGATAACTATGTCTGGTTGACCAATTAGCAATAAAACCATGCGCATGGTAGGAAGCATATCAGTGTAGGCTTGGGAACAATAACACTAGAAAAGACACCACAACCCTTCTGGGCTATTCTTAGAGCCCAGGGGGAATATAATAATTCATTCTCTAGGGACCCAACTTGTCAATGTAAGTAGGGGTTGAGATAGTAGCATCAGAGCATGTTATACTTTTATATACTTCACAATTATTTACTTCATAATGGAGATTTACTTTACTTAAATGGAGATTTACTTTATAATATACTTTCTTTCAAATGTAGAAATTGTTAACTATGTGGATAATTTAACTTATTTTAGAAGTATATTTTAAAGGGACGTACACATAGATGATGATGTTGAAGAACACATTGTCAGAGCTAACTCAGTGTTTGGAAGGCTCTGAAGGCAAGTGTTGGGGAGAAGAGGTACTAGACTGCCTACCAAACTGAAGGTCTACAGAGCCATTGTGTTAATCTCATTCTAGCATGCCTTTGGAACCTGGATGATCTATCAGTGCCATGCCAGGAAATTGAATCACTTCCATTTGAATTGTCTTAAGAAGATTCTGAACATCTCCTGGCAAGATGAAGTACTAGGTGCTGAGATCCTTTCTTGAAGTGAACTGCCAAGCATTCAAACTCTATTGCAGAGAGCACAGCTCTGATAGGCTGGCCACGTTGTTCAAATGTCAAATGCATTTTTGTCTAAAAAGAATAGTCTAAAGATAACTCACACAAAGCAAGTGTTCACATGGAGGTCAGAAGAAACAATATAAGGACACTCTCAAAGTCCTCTCTGAAGAACTTTACAATTGATTGTGAGACATGGGAGACATTGGCAGAGGACAACCCAGCATGGCATTCATACATCAAAGAAGACACTGTACTCTATGAGCAAAGCAGAATTGTACTAGCTCAAAGGAAATGTGAGATGGGCAAATTTAGAGACATCTCTATCCCAAATGTTCAAATGGACTATTTGTTCCCAATCTGTAGTCGAGTGTTCCAAGTTCATATTGGTCTCATCAGACACAGTCAGACATATTGTACCTTGACACCAACATACTGGGTCACTTTGGTCCTCTTTGAAAACAAAGGACAACAAGCAATTAACCAACCAGTTTTATAATGTATATATATTGTGCTTCACTCCACCAATAATATGTTTCTTGAAGGCAGTGATATTTCATTTTTTGTCTTTGTATCTCCAAAATGCTTCAGACAATTGGTTACTAATAAATGTTAATTGGTTGTGCAATGGCCACTGAAATGCATTTAGGCTGGTGGCAATCTATTGGAATATCTACTGATATAGTAAAGACTTAGTAGGTGATCAGGTGGGGAAGGAAGCCACTTGTTCTCTCTGCATTCTTGGGAGAGACCTGAGTCTCCTGAACATGAAAGGACTTGTGATAGTAATATCTCCCTATCACTAAGATAAGGACCTGATCCTAATTCTTGCATCCTTTTTTCTTACTCATTTAGTATTGTGAATAATTATAGTATCATATGATTTCTTTTTAAAATTCTTTTTTATTTATTTCATTAAATATTTCCCAATTACATGTGGAAAAATAACACTTATTTAAAAATGAGTTCCAAATTGTCTCCTCTCCCACCCTTCCTCCCCTCTTTGAGAAGACAAAGAACTTGATATCAATTATATGCCTGTAGTTATCCAAAACATATTTTCATATAAGCTATTTTGCAAAAAGATAAAGAAGTAGGAAAAAAGTATGCTTCACTCTGCATTCAGAGTTCATTGCTACTCTCCTTGGACAGCATCTTTTATCATGGGTCTTTTGGAATTGCCTTAGATGGTTGTCTTAATCAGTATAGCTAAGTTTTTCAGATGGTCATCCTCACAGTATTGCTGCTACTATATACAGTGTTGTCCTGCTTCTGCTCATTTCACTTTGTATGAGTTCATATAAGTCTTTCCATGTTTTCCTGAAATCATTATGCTCATTTGGGGGGGGGGGGTGCAATGAGGGTTAAGTGACTTGCCCAGGGTCACATAGCTAGTAAGTGTCAAGTGTCTGAGGCTGGATTTGAACTCTGGTCCTCCTGAATCCAGGGCTGGTACTTTATCCACTGTGCCACCTAGTTGCCCCCATGCTCATTATTTCTTATAACACAATAGTATTCCATCACAATTATATACCACAACCTTTTCAGCCATTCCTCAATTGATGAGGATCCACTTGATTTCCAGTTCTTTGCCACCACAAAAAGAGCTGCTATAAATATTTTTGTACAAATAAATCCATTTCCCTTTTCTTTGATCTCTCTTGGATACAGACCTAGTAAGTGGTATTGCTGGGTCAAAGTATATGTGTCATATGATTTATTTAATTAGACTAGCTAGATGCTTCTTTCATTTTTCAGACTTGTCTAAGAGACTAAAGGTTCCTTTGAAATTAGGGAAAAGACTACATCATGTCATAGACAAAGCGAAAATCACATATATTTGAGACAGTAAAGGAAAAAACTGTATATATATATAACATATATAAACACAAACATGTATATATGTGCATATATGTATGCATATATATGTATATATGAAGTACTTAAGTTTCAGACACTAAAGTCATCTTTAGTCTCTTGAAGGTATATATATATATATACACACACACATATATGTATATATATACATATATGTATACATAGATATATATGAAGTGTATATATATACACATACATAAAGGTATACATACATATATGAAGGTGTGCATACATACATAACTACCTTTAAGACACTAAAGATGACTTTAGTGTCTCAGACTTAAGTACTTCATATAAAATTCATCCAGAGTCTATTCACTGTGGATTTCTTAAAAAAGGACTGTCATTGAATCAAAGTCAGGACAATTAATATGGGTTTACAATGATTTTCTACTAGTATCATTTAACATTCTATGCCAGTATTATTTTCTCATTTTTTTTGTACTTAATGCTTTTATAACTAATGACCTCATACTCCCTTTCTCAAACATGTGGAAGGTTAGCTAAAAAGAAGTGAAAATAGTTTTCCTTTGTATCTAGTGGAATCAAAATCATGAATTTGATAGCCACAGTTTATAACCCAAAGTCAGTATTCTGCCTTAAAGACTCAACCCTTGAAATTTATTTTGTCCTAAGGTTTTTGTTTTTTTATTTATTTTTAACCATGCTCATGCTAATTCTTATAGTAAAAAGAGAGTAGAACAAAACATCCACCAAGAATCAAAGTTCAGAAAAATTGAAAAGTACCCCAAAAAAGCAAAATCAAAGGGTAGGGATTTTGATTCCCTTTTAACATTCTAACAGGAAAAGTAATGCATTGTAAAAGGAGTACCCACGGTTAATATCGGCTCTGCTCCCAGATAAGAGGATAAAACTAAAGCATCCATGCTTTTCTTAGTAAAAGACTATTCCTCTTTACAATGTGCCTTAAGAAATGGAAGAATCCCACTAATTAAAAAGGGCCTTATTTCTTGCCTGACATCTATAATTTATTGAAAATCCTGTAGGTTAATTCAAATGTAAATTCAGTGACAACTTCACTTGCCACATTAACAGGCCAATACATGCTAAGTGCAAAGTCACACATTGGCTGGGCTGCTTTTTACACATTAAATATTCTTAGAAATCAAACCAGTAGAAGAAAAACATAAAGGAAAATGGTGCAAAAATAACAGCAAGTCAGAAAACATGTATGCACTCAAAGGTCAGGAGGGTATGTATTAGTGGGGCATGAAAAGAATCTTCAAAACAGTTTAATTTCATTTATCTTTTAAGTGAGAAGTTGGCCTAATTTTCCAGAAAAGTCACTGAGGTAGTTTTGGAGAGTCTCACTATATGATTTTAGGCAAATTGATTAAATTTGGAGCCTATCATATCAGTAGATAAAGTCAGCCACTGCCCAGTTGGTATAAATTTCAGGAATGCTGTGAAGGAACTACTCAAAACTATTTACTACATCTACCTTTTAATGACTGAAACTCCATTACCAGGTAATGAAACCTTTCTTATTAGATAAGGCTTAAAGTGAAAATACCTTTGAGTATTATAGGTAATTACGTTGACACATTCATACTGCGGTGCAAATGACTCATATCTGATTTTTTTTCTAGTTAACAGTCAGCAAAACCAGATAATGTATGTCTGCACCCAAATAGGGTTGAAAATATCACCTCTTCTCTTTATGAAACTGTAACAACTAGAACTTGGCTAACCTCTCACAAAAACGTAACAAAACAGAAATCTAGATATCAGGGAAAAGATTTTTTTGTATTAAAAATATATTTACTCAATTAATAATCTACCAAAAAGCGTTCACAGGAAACTACTGTATACAAGACACCCTCAGCAGGTTCTGAGGATATAAAACAAAAATAAAGGCATTCTTGCCCTCAAAGGGCTTCCGTACTGTGGAAGAGACAACACATACATAAATAGACACATTATGCAACAATTAAGGAAAGAAGTATTAACAAATGGACATTATTATAAGCCTCTGCCTCCATTGCATTGAACCCTAGGTAGCTGCTTAGCATAGTTTGGGAGAAGAGGGAGAGAGAACAAGAGGACGTTGGACAGCTGAAAGGTATTTGAAAGATTTGGGAGGAACAAAAAAGACAGGATTCTGGCATGTCCTAGATAAACTTTGCCTACTTCAACATTTTCTTGAGGACCAGCTCTATTTAGTAATTTCTTTCATCTATTAAAATAAGCAATCAATGACAGACTTAGGAAGAAAATCTAAGTCTTATCAGAATAAAACTAAGGGGCAGCAAAGTGGCACACTGGATAGAACACCTGCCCTGGAGTCAGGAGGACCTGAGTTCAAATCTGGCCACAGACACTTGACACTTACTAGCTGTGTCATCCTGGGCAAGTCACTTAACCCCAATTGCCTCACCAAAAAAAAAAAAAAAAGAAGAAGACTAAGATGTAGAAGTTATGGGGTACTAAGTACAGGGTGTGCTATTAAAAGTTTAACAATTGGCTCTACTCTCTCAATACATACATACATACATATATATGCATATATATGTGTGTGTATACATGTATCACACACTCTCTCTATATATATATATCGCAATTTTATATTTAATCTGAATTATCATTTACTCCACCCTTTTCTTAAAGGGTGAACAAAACAATAAATCAAGATTTTAATTGTAGCATTTGCTGATTTCTGAGACATAACTGCTCACGTTGAAATGTTAACATTTAGCTCTCAGAGCAGGTAAAAGTTGTCTTCAGCCTACTCCTCAATGTATAAAAAGGCATATATTGTTAGATGTAGCCAGGATGATTTTTTTTGATCAACTTTATTTTGTTGCAATGCCCAGTCCTGCTGCCATCAAAGGTTTTTCTGTCCCCCTTAAAGATTTTGTTTTCGCAGATCCTTTCCACATCTTGTCATCCTTCCCCCTAACATCAGCCCTCACTCTTAAAGAGTCAGTGTAAACCAGAGTCACTTCAATTCAAATACTTTCAACACTTAATAAGCTGTCATCTAGGTACTAGGTACTAGGGATGAAGAGACAAAATAATTTCTCCCCTTAAGGACCTTACATTCCCGTGGACTCCTCCCCAGACATTGGTGGAGTTGGATGGATAGTGGTCAAGAATAAGTACTGATGAGGACTCGGGTAGGACAAAGGAAGAGAAAACTTGCCAGCACTCACTATCTAGAACCTTCTAGGTACCCTCTTGTGTAATGTAGAGAACCTAAAGAGGGTGGTAATTAATAATTAATAAATTAATGCTCAATTTAAGTATTGTGCAATTTCAGATTTCCATATATCAGAAGGGCTAAAGTATCATATATATATATATATATATATATATATATATATATATATATATATGTGTGTGTGTGTGTGTGTGTGTGTGTGTTTGTGTGTGTGTGTATGTGTATGAATGTGTGTGTGTGTATACACACACATATATATATATATATATAGTCAGAATGATGCAGTTTGTTAGGAAAGATGCATCTTATGCACTCTATATGAGTAAAGGAAGCTTACTCACCGAGTACACCCTCAAATTATAAAAGCAGAAGTCCAATCCTTATTCCCATGCTTTGGACAAAACACCTTGTGATTACTCTTGTAGACACATCAATCATAATGATATATTAATTAATGGAAGAGTTGAGAAGAGAATCTAATTCTTTACAACACAATGAAACATAGCCTAAATCAGAGCCTCCTAACTCCCTGTTCAATGGAAAGAAACACTTTATTGTATGACTTCCAACTGTGGAGAAAACATGAAATTGAATGCTTTAGGGAACTAGTCTTGGTTTTTGTCACATCCCTTTCAAGTGTGTAGTTCAAATAGAAGCATCTGTGTTTACTACAGGACGGCTCCTAAGGGTATTGGATATCTAATGATTCTGAAGGTCCAAATATAAAACCGACCTATAAAGGTTGGTTCCTTTTTGGGGGGGGGGGGTTGATGAGCACATGCACAAACTTGTAAATTTGGAGCAATTTGAATCAGCCAGTTAGATTGGGCAGATTTTGCAGGGTGTTTTGTTTGTTTGTTTCTTTTTCTTTCTTTCTTTCTTTTTTCTTTTCTTTTTTCTTTTTTTTGCAATGTTGCCTTAGTCCTGGCTATTTCATGAACTTGGGCATCTATGAATTGTGATGGAAGGACCACCAGCCTGGAGTCAGGAAGACATCTTCCTGAGTTCAAATTTGGCCTCAGACACTTACTAGTTGTACAAACTTAAGCAAGTCACTTAACCCTGCTTGCCTCAATTTTTTCATCTGTAAAATGAGCTAGAGAAAGAAATAGCAAACCACTCTATTATATTTGCCACAAAAACCCCAAATGGGGTCACAAAGAATCACACATGACTGAGAATGACTGAATAACATTTCAAGAACTAGGCTCTATGAACTAGACAAGTCACTTAACTTCTGGAGGTCTTAGTTTCCTCATCTAAAAAATTAAGTGATTAGACCAGATGGCCATCATCACAATACATTTTACTTTCCTCGTCTGTAAAAGAAGTCAATTGGGCGAGATGAATTTTAAAGTCACTTGAGCAAAAACAATTAATGATAAGACTTAGCACTACTTGAAAACACTAAAGATAATTATGGGGCAGAAGGAAATAACAAATGCAGATTTATATAATAGTTGTCTTATAGTATTACCTTGTTTATTTTCCACTAGTTTTTAAAATCTTACCTCCTTTCTATGTGCACATTTTCTATAATATAGTGTTGATTAAAATGTATTCCTTTATTCTTATAGGCTGTTATAAAGAGCCTTTTAAGTCTTTCTGTCATCCCTGTTCTCCCAGATTCTGTATTATACAACTTTGCTTCTCTTGCCCATTTTTCATAGTCATTTTATGAAGTAGATTTCGAATCCCCCTTCTTTGTCTTTCACTTTTTCTATATACTGTAAATCCATTTTTTGAATCTCTCTCCTGACCTGTTCCCTTGTTTTTCACACTCTCTGATAATAAGGGGTTTTGAATCACTACACCTGCTCCTCCATTTCCCGATCTCTGTTTTCCTTCTCAGCCCCTTCATCATAATGGTGTTGAACAGTTGAGAAGGCAATTACATGGGCTTAAGATCTCATGAGACAGCACTTCTCACATTTTTCCAACACCCCAGAAACAGATACAGTATTGTTTTCATATCTATATACTTTAACAGAGAAGTTATGTTTTGCTAGCTGTGGATGGAACTTGAATGGGAAAGGATTTTGAAAGAACATTTTAAAAAGGTAACCTCTTATTCCTGATGTGTTTGTCTTTCATTCTACCTCCTCTACAAGCTACATTCTGCTGACTTTTCTTTTTTATGTTTAGAATTTTATTTTCCAAATTACATGTAAAAGCAAATTTTGACATCAATTTTTAAAAACTTTTTGTTCCTACTTCTCTTCCTCCCTTCCCACCCCCACCCCAAGAACTCAAACAATTCAATGTAAGTTATAAATGAGTAGTCATGGAAAACATCTCTACATTAACTAGGTTGTGAGAGAAAACAGATAAAAACAAAACTTCAGATTAAGGAGTTGTCAAAAAATATGTTTCAGTCTGTTTTCAGATACCATCAGTTTTTTCTCTGTAGGTGAATTGCAATTTTCATAAGTCCTTCAGAGTTATATTGGATCATTGCCTTACTGAAAATAACCACGTCCTTCCCAGCAGATCATCTTTACACTATTGCTGTTATTTTGCATACAGTACATTTCTCTCTGCTTCAGTTCATGTGGGTCTTTCCAGGTTTTTCTCATAGCATCCTGTTCATCATAACTTTTATATAGTACCTTAAACTTGACAAATAGTTTTCTTCACAATAGCCCAGCAGAGTAGGTACCATATGTTTTGACATTGTAGTCAATCATCATAACTATTTCCCTCCATCCTATTCCTTTCCAATTATATTTACTCTATTGTCTATCTTATTTTGCCCTATTTCTCCTCAAAAGTGTTTTGCTACTGACTGCCCCCTCCCCTCCTCTACCCTCCCTTCATTCACCCTTCCCTCCTTATCCTCTTCCGCTCCTACTTTCCTGTAGGGTTAAATAGATTACTCTTCCCAATTGGGTGTGTATGTTATTTCCCTCTTGAGCCTACTCTGATGAGGTTAAAAACTTTGAGCTAATTCTATTTTCTTAAACTTTCTTCCTCCCGCCCTGCTCAACTCTCCCTATGAAATCTAGCAATTCAATATATCTCATACATGTGCTGTTATGCAGAACATCTTCACCTTCCTCAAAAGTGTTTTGCTTTTTACAGCTCCCTTCTCCTACCCCCGCCCCCATCTCCTTCCCCACCCACTTTTCCATATGGCAAAAATATATTACCATACCCACTTGAGTATGTATGTTATTCCCTCTTTGAGTCAATTCTGATGATAGTAAGGTTTACTCACTGCTCTATTCCTTCCCCCTCTTTCCCTCCCCTCCATAAGCTTTTTTCTTGTTTCCTTCATGTGAGCTACCTCTCCCTAGTCTACCTCTCCCCTTCCCCCTCACCCAGTCTATTTCTCCTACTCCTCAACCTTATTTTAAAGTTGTCATCATGGGTTTCCTAGGTGGTACAGTGGACAAAGCACCAGCCCTGGACCCAGGAGGCCCCAAGCCAAAATCCGACCCCAGACATAAGACACCCCAACCTGTTTGCACCTCAAAGAGCAAGGATAAACAAAAAATGAATACTTTACAGATATTATCCCTCAGTTTTGCTGGGTACATGATTCCTGGTTGTAGTCCCAGTTCCTTTGCCTTCTGGAATATCATATTCCATGCCTTCTGGTCCTTTAATGTAGATGCTGCTAGATCTTGTTTTATCCTTATTGGAGCTCAACAGTATTTGAATTCCTTTTACTAGCTGCTTGAAATATTTTCTCCTTGACCTGGGAGCTCTGAAATTTGGCTAGAATATTCCTGGAGGTTTTCCTTTTGGGATCTCTTTCAGGAAGTGATCAGTGAATTCTTTCAATTTCTATTTTACCTTCTGCTTCTAGAATATCAGGGCAATTTTCCCTGACAATTTCTTGGAAGATGATGTCTAGGCTTTTATTTTGTTCCTAGTTTCAGGTAGTCTGTTGATTCTCAAATTATTTTTCCTTAATTTATTTTTCAGGTCAGATGTTTTTCAAAGGAGATATTTCACATTGCTCTCTATTTTTTCATTTAATTCGATTAGCTTTACTGTGTCTTGATTTCTCAAAAGGTCACTTACTAGCTTGCATTTGTTCAATCCTAATTATTAGGCAATTATTTTCTTCAGACAGCATTTTAATCTCCTTTTCCATTTGACTTTTCAAGCTGTTGACTTTTTTCTCATGGCTCTCCTACATCGCTCTCATTTCTCTTTCCATTCTTTCCTCCCTCTCTCTACATCTTCCTTCTATCTCTCCTACTTTCTCTTCAAAGTCCCTTTTGAGAGCTTCCATGGCCTGAGACCAGTTCATATTTTTCTTGGAAGCTTTGGATGTAGGGGCCCTGAGGTTGTTGTCCTCTTCTGAGGGTGCACCTTGATTTTCCTTGTCACTGAAGAAATTTTCTATAATTCTGAACTTTCTTTGCTTGCTCATCTTGCCATCTTTTATTTGACTTTTAACTCCCCACTCAGGGGCCCTGCTTCTAGGCTACACTACTGTCCCTAGATTCAGAGGGTCCCAGGTGTTTTGGTTTGAGAGAAGGCAGGTTTTTCTCTCACCTGGCCTGTTCTCTGGTCCGAAGATAACCTCAAGCCTACTTACTAAAAAAACAACCAGCAAAATTTTCTGTGGTGTTTCTTAGCTTCGAGGAGCCTGCACCCCTCCTCAACCTGGGCCTCCCACCACTCAGGATTTCTTCCTGGTTCCTCACTGGGGAGGGACAGCTGAATTCCTCCCTAGGTTCTGCTGATAACCCTGTACTTTCCCCCCTGGCCAGCTGTTCAGCCCTCTCACCTGACCACAAGCTCAGCTCCAGAAAATGCTGGTGCTGAAGCTGATTTGGAGGCTTGGGAGTTAAGTTCCTCTGGTGTGGTGGGCCTGGGGTCTCTGTCGGTGCGATCCTGGGGTAGGACTTTACCGGTAGTTCAGCATGGCCCCCTTTAATCTGTCTATGGCTGGAAAATAATCTCAGCCCATATTTTTGCGGGTTTTTCTGCTCCTGCAGTTCTTTTGTTGTTGTTTTGGGGGTAATTTCTTTCCTCCACCATCTTAGCTTCACCTCCTCTGCTGACTTTTCAATTAGATTTTATAATAATTACATTTTTTAAATTAATTCAATAAGCAGCTATCACGTACAATGTACTATGTTCAGCCCTGAAGGAATTTGAATATATGATGAGGAGGAGGAGGAGGAGGACAGCATTTAAATAGTGTTTTATGGTTTATAAAGATTTTTACAAATATTATCTAATTTTATCCTCAGAACAGTCCAGGTAAGTACTTTTTATTTTCTCTATTTTACAGATGAGGAAGCTTCAGCTGATAGAGTCACACAGCTAGTAAGTGTCTGAGGCCCTACTGAAACTCAGAACTTCTTGATATAATAAGGTTCAGCAGAGTCATACTCATTGCATTCCCTAGCCATCTCTGTGCCCTCTGACTCAGGGCTTCTTAAACTTTTTCCATTTGCAACTCCTTTTTACCAGAGAAATTTTTACTTGACCCTGGTTAGATAGGTATATAAAATAGGTATACATAGCCTTTTACTGTTACCAATTTTTTCACAACCCTTACAGTCAGTTATGTGTGTTGTGACCCACAGTTTAAGAAGCTTTGCTTTAACTTACCCTTGTAGAGTGTTTCTGGTGCACTGAGAATGACAACCTTCATTCTTTTCTTTTAGCTAATGGTTGTGTACGAATCTTTAATAGAAGGAAGTCTGTTCTAATCTAAAACAAGATACTCCATTTGTCTATGTGGGTGATGGTGTATGTTTGTTTGATTTTTGTAACTAATTGAAACTGTCTTGAAGAGGAACGAGTGACCAAAGAAATTATATCTCATCTGTAACTTTTACTGTAATATGCCATAATTATAGCAAGAATATCCTTTTGAAACTGGCTGATATCAAGTTAAGAAGCAAGGACCAAAGGCTTCTGTATCTAGGAGTTAGTACTATGTTAAATTGGTGATGCCTAGTAGGATGCTACTGTAAAGGCCATTGACATTGTATGTAAAGGCTGATGATACTGTATGTAATATGGTTCACTGTGTCTGTAAAATCTTATGATCCTGCATATTAACATTTTATGTTTTTTCCAACCTTCCTATTTTGGATGTTCACTGGCCAAATCTATCATTACTTAAAGACCTTTCCTCAATAAAACTAAGAGGATGTATTATTATTATAGACAATGTCAGAGAAAGGGAATGGTCTTTAGTTTCTTGCTAGTCAAAGGTTCTTTGATTCTCTCTGGATTAATAGGATGTCTACACATGGGAATGTATCTGTGTATCCCCTTATTTATATGCTGAAAATGTATGTGGACAAAATAAAAGTGTACTTCTTTTACAAACCCTAAGGACCAGATGAATTTTTCCCAGTTGAAAAAAAGAATAATCACCCACATTAGAGGGGAAAATGGAGAATTTTAGGACAATGTTATTTTACACCTTATGTCTGATATAGCATTGTTTTGTACTTCCTAAGGGTATAGGGAATGGGATCCCTTAGCAACAATGTAAATGCAGGATGAATGTGATGAAAAATGAGTATCATGTGCATACCAACATTAAAATAATAGCTTCATCATTAAGAACTGGTGTCCTCCAGTTGTAATTAGAGCTAGATTTCTAGAAAGCTCATTCAACTGCTATGGTCTCTTAAGGCTTAAGGTGAAGAGTCAGCATTAAAAACAATCCAGTTTGAATTCAGTGAGAAAATGGGTAGTAACAGAGGCATAAAAGAGCAACATCACTTGGTAAATGTAGACAACTTCAAGACTGCAAACATTTATTAAGAGTATACTATGTCTTAGAAGTTGTGTTAGGTTTGGGAAATACAAAGACAAAAATGAAATAGCCCCTATCTTAAAGGAATTTGCATCCCATCAAGGAAGATAACGAGCACATATATAACCTACCTAAAAACTAAATGCAAGGTAAATTGGAAGTGAGGCAACATCACTCAATATCAATCAACTTTCATTTATTAAGCACCTTCTATGTGCCAGACATAAAAAGTAGGGGATAGAGAACTGGCCTTGAAACCAGGAAATGATTGTAGGTTCTACCTCTGATCCAAGTTGGCTGGGTGAGCATGAAGTCACTCAACCTCTCAATGTTCTAGGCAAGTCTCTAAGAGTATGTTATAGTGAAGATGCCAACTTATGTTGGTAGAGGCAGTTCCTAATCTAGGAATTCCCCATACTAGTGAAAACACAGCTCTAGTCTCTTTTCCTATCCCAGTGTGCTAAGCACTATTCTAAGCTCTGTGTGTGTGTATATGTATGTATGTATGTATGTATGTATATACATATACACACATACATATACACATACATACATGTGTGTATGTACATATATATATATATATATATATATATATATATATATATATATATATATATATATATATATATATATATATATATAAAACAGTCCCTGCCCTAAAGGAGTTGACATTCTAATGGAGAGAATAGCAAGTACATTTGTAAATATATGGCTATAAGCAGGAAGCAGAAACAAGATAACCTTGGATGGGAAAGCCTTTGGAGCTGAAGAGAGCAGGAAGGAGATAACACTTAGACTCAGTTTTGAAAGAAGCCAGGCAGGGCAGCTAGGTGGCACAGTGGATAGAGCACTGGCCCTGGAGTCAGGAGTACCTGAGTTCAAATCTGGCCTCAGACATTTAACATTTACTAGCTGTGTGACCCTGGGCAAGTCACTTAACCCCAATTGCTTCACTAAAAAAAAAAAAAGAAAGAAAGAAAAAAAAGAAAGAAGCCAGGGAGTTAAAGAGGGAGAAGTCAGGAGGGATAACATTCTAGTCACAAAGGACAGCCAGTGTTCATCCAAGGAATGAGATACAAATTGTGTCATATGTGAGGAACAGCATGTAGGTCAATATGGCTAGACTGTGGTATACTGAGGAGAGGATTTGCAAGAATGATGCACAGTTAAGAATATCACCAAATAAATGGATGATTAAAAGAATATGATAGACACATGATACAAGTGAGGAATAATTACCTGGTTAGCTGCTTCATGGGTTTACCTTCAATGGCAAGTACATTTGAGAAAGGTTTTCAGCATATTGGGGATCTAGGTGAAATTATGGACAGACATGAGAAGTATACATGAATAGGTAGTGATTTATGTCAATGGAGGGAATCGATCCACATTGAGGAAACCTCAGATTCATTGGATTATTATAGAGAACCTCTTAAGACTAAAGCATGTGGAGGTAGAGGCAATAGATTGAGCTCTGGCAGTATGATACAATGGAAGAAAAATAGAGTTAAATGGGAGTGGGGAGGTAGAGGTGTGAAAAAATAAATGCTAATTAATTGAAAAAAAAGAATTATGGAGAGTTAGGAAGGGGCCAAGGAGTAAAGAACTTTCAAAAGAGGATTTTTTATTTAATCCTGGAGAGAATAAGGAGACATTGGAGCTCTTTGTGTTGAAGTATAACATGGGCAGATATGCACTATTGAAAAATCACTTTGGTGCCTTTGAAGAGGATAGATTCAAGTGGTGGGAAGCTTGAAGTAGAGATAATAATTAGGAAGCTACAATGATACTCCAGGTAAGAAATGATGAAGGTCTCAGCTAGAGTGATGTTTGTGTGAGTAGATAGGAGGACATTTTGAAAGGTGTTTATGAAGAAAGATAGGACAAGAATTGGCAGTTGAGTGGAAATGTGTGGTGAGTGGAAATAAGGAATTAAAGATGACACTTTACATATGAACCTTGGTGAATGGAAGGGTAGTGGTTTCCTTCACAGTAATAGCAAAATTTAGAAGAGGTGTAGGTTTAGGAAAAGGTGCTGAGAAGTCAGAAAAGGCATTGTGTAGGAGGTGGCTCTTGAAGTTATTCTTTTTTAATGTAATAACAATTTTTATTTATAGTTTGGGGTTTCAATTTTTTATCCCTCCTTCCCTCCATGCCCTCCCCCTTCCCTAAGGTGGCAATTAGATATGGGTTATACATGTATGATTACTTAAATATTACCATATTTGTCATTTTGTACAAGAAAACTTGATTAAAAGAAAATAATGAAAATGAAAAATAGCATGCTTCAGTCTGTTCCATCAATATTAGTTCTTGAACTTATTCTTAAAGAAAATTAGAGTTTTCAAGAAGTGGAAGCATGAAATGTATGCCTTTAAGGCTTGGGGGGGCAGTGGTCGTCACCTCTCAGTAGAAGCAGAACACCAAGCATATATCATATTTTTGGATCACAGACTATGTGTAAGGGATGACGCTCAATAAAGCAGGAAAAGGTAGATTCACATAAGATTGTGAAGGGCTTTGAATGCCAGAGTAGTTTGCATCTTAGCCTTGAGGTAATGAGGAGTTACTGGAAGAAGTAAGACTAGTTGATAGCACCAAAGTATAGTCCTAGGTATACAACAGATATTGAATAAATATTGGATTAATTGAATTCAAGTCGGACTCACCTTCATTACGTGACATTTTAATTGTGTATTTCTCTTATGTCTTGGATGAGGAAATGGCAAACCACACCAGTATCTTTGCCAAGAAAACCCCAAATGGGGTCACAAAGAATTGGACATGACTGAAAAATCACTGAACAACAACATATGTGTCTATAAATAGTTACAAACATAAGCACACAATCATAGGTTTAGGGCTGGAAGGGATCTTAGAAGTCATCACTCTAACATGCTCATTTGAAAGATGAAGAGTAAGTTTAGAGGACCTGCACCAAGTCATACAGTTAAATAATGGCCGTATTCATCATCTCATTGCAAGAAGGAGAGGAGGAGCGTTCTTATTACATCTTACTTAAATTCACTATTCTAGTAAAAAAACATGGGTGACAGCTAAAGAGTCATCTGTTGATAAATGATGCAGTCTATACTTTTTCAGACTTTGAGGAACGAAGAAAAGAATTAAGGGAGTTGAATCCCGTTTATAGCTAGTGTTATAGTTATGTAGGCAGAGTTCATACCACTGCTCAGAGAAATATGGGACATATGTTATTGTAGCGAACACTGTACCTTTTCCATGGATAAATAGAGGAGAGAGATTAGGACTGTTCGTCTTTCAACAATCCTAAAAATCACTAGCTAGGAAAAAATGAGTGCAGTCTATTAGTAATAGCAAAGGATAGAGATGATCTCTGAAGTCCCTTCCAGCTCTAAATCCTAGGATGCTCTTATTTCTTTGGTTACCCCACAAGATCTTGTCAGTAATGATGAAATGGGATAATGCATATGGTGACCATACCTGTGAGTGCATTAGGGACAACCTGTGGATCTAAGCCTTTAAATGAAGGTAGAATTCTGATTTTTGTAAAGGAGTATCCTTGAAGCAGATCTCTTGGGAATACGAAATTGAAAGCATGCTTCTTTTAATCCATCCATTTGAAATAAACAGTTTCTCGTGTGGAATTATTAATGATTTTAGGAGCTAATTCTCTGAGAGATAGCAAAATATCATTAGAAACTACTGCTCAACCTGACTGCTTCAAAACAACACAGGCAGACCTAGCAAAACTATGTCATTTTCCTTATTCAGTAAGCCAGGATTCGGGCTTCAGTGAGAGTTTCAACTGGGTACCTGCTTCAGATTTTTTTGTATCCTGCCTCCTCCCTCTCTGTTTCTCCTTCCTACCTCCTCCCCTAGAACTTTGAAATTAAGAAATTATTCACTTTAAGCACAGTGGGGCCAATTTCCAATCTGAGTTATGGGTTCTTCTTAGATGGTGAGGCAGGAGGCCCTCCACAGCACTCCTAAACCAATTTATCTCACCTGGAAGAATTATGTCACATCAGCAACTTCACAGGATGCTGGGCTAAGTTCTAAGAATAAGACAGCAATTTATGAACTAAAGCACCTTTTGACATGTGTTTGTCTGTGTGTATCTATGTGTTTTCAACCACCTCACTCCTCTTCTAAACCTCAACCAAATGGGAATTATTTCCCAGACTCAGAAATGAGGTTACCTCAGAAAAAGAAATGTCACGTGATAAGTAACTGCTCAGCAAAGTTTCTCATCAATGCAGGACAGGAAATAATATTGTATTTTATTCATACAGTGCCTTCCTCAGATTACTTTACTAATATCTAATTTATCCTTAAGCCATGCCTAAATTACTAAAAGGAGAAAAGTAGAGGGTGTGGAAAGCAGTTAATATCTGTATTTTATAGAGGAGGGAAGAAGAGCAAAGAGAGGCTGGATGATTTGCCCAGGGGCAGTATGTGGCTGAAGTGGGGATAGAACCTCTTGCCTTCATTTCAGTTCTATTGTCTGTCCACCAGACCATGCAACACTTTAAAAGGAAACACTTCTCAATCCATGGGGCAACAGATTTTATTTAGCACCCTGTCTACATAGCACAGTTCTGGACTCTATAAAAACATGATACTTAAAAAATACTAAAGACATTTGCCCTAAGCAGTATATATAACCTCAAACTTTGTGTTGATCATGTTAAAGCAGCTGAGCCTTTTGTTTGCCAGTACAGTGTGGTATAACTTGAACTATTTATGATTTTTTCCCACCATCGGAATCATCATCATGAAATATTTTTGGATCACTTATGATATTTTGGGCATTATTTTAAGTACTAAGGATATGGATGCATATAGGAAAGGGTCTCTGCACCCCAAAAATTATGCATCTAACTAGAGGAAAGGAATATATATAGGAAAAGGAAACCACAACTATAGAGTTGCATATGTACAGGATTGAGGCAGTGGGATACTGTGTCATAAAGAAGTAGTAGGGTATAGTGGATAGAGGGATGAACGTGGAGTTAGGAAGATGTTCAAATATTACTTCTGACACATATTGACTGAATAAAAGGGGCAAATCATTCTTCCTGTGACTCATCATTTTTCCCATCTGTAAAACTGGGTTAATATCTACCTTAGGGGATTGTTGTAAGACTCAAGTGGGATAATGTATGTAAAGGTTTTTGTAAAATTTGAAGTACTATGTAATTTGTCAATTATAGTAATTTATGAGGAAAGGAAGGTGCAATTGCTATGAATCTATGAGTACATCAACAAAGACTAATGCCATCCTTCCTTCCTTCCTTCCTTCCTTCCTTCCTTCCTTCCTTCCTTCCTTCCTTCCTTCCTTCCTTCCTTCCTCTTCCTTCCTTCCTTCCTCTTCCTTCCTTCCTTCCTCTCTCCCTCTATCCCTCTCTCCTTTCCTCTATTTATCATTTCCACATTTACCTTGGGTTTCAGTTTGCTGTTATCCATTTTTGTTCTATTCTTCCCATTACAAAAAGTTATTTTCCTTTTTAGAAAAAAAAAAAAACAGAAGTTGAAATAAGTTATAAACACTTCTGTTTTCTTTGTTGTCTGGTATCATTGAATCAAGTATCCTGAAAAATTTATCTTATCCTTTTATGGAACTTTTCATGCTGTGGTCCTTAGTATCCATCACAAGCCTCAGTTAATTTTCACATTTAATGACCCTGTAGCTGTTCTTTAAAAAAAATGGTTTTTACAGGATTGTCTCATTATTTTGTAATTGTTTATAATTTTTTGCTCTTTTGTATCTTTTCTATAGAGACATAAGAACTAGTTGGGCAACTAATTCCTCCTGGATGCACACTGATCACTTTAAAATCCTCTTCCTCATTGGCAGTTAAGCAACTCAGTAGACAGTTTGGGGCCTGGAGTCACGAAGACCTGAATTCAAATCCAGCCTCAGACATTTACTACCTGTGTTACTTTAGGCAAGTCACAACATCTGTCTGCCTCAATTTCCTCAGCTGTAAATGAGGATAACAATAACACCTACCTCTCAAGGTTATTACATATCAAATGAGATAATATTTGTAAAGTGATTAGCACAGTGGCTGAAACATAGTGTATACCTAATAAATATTTGTTCCCTTCCTCCTTTATTAGAATCAGTTATGCTAGCATCTTTAGAATTTCATTCTTGAGCACTTCCCATAACTCTTAGTCTTATTTCTCCTTAAAAATTTAAGACATTGGATATTTTTTACCAATGTCCTGAAATTCAGTGATTCAAGAAAATTTCATTGAGCACTTATACTATTTTATATCTTAAAATACAAAGATAAAACTTAAATAATTTTGGCCACCCTACTTTCTACAAAGAGGTTACAAAATAAATAAATAAATAAATAAATAAATAAATAAATATATAAATAAATATGCATTAATTTTAGTAGGGTTTGGTGCTCCCTGGAAGAGTGCTAACTTTAAGGAGGGAGGGTAATCAGGACAGACTTCAAAGAGATTATGACCCCTATGTTGAAAAGTGAAGGAGACTAGAGATTCTGGTAGGCTTAAATAAGGAGGAATTTCATTCTAGGCATGGGGGTTTCCCATACAAAAACACAGAAATGTGAGAGGAAACAAGTTCTGGGAGTTGATCATTGATCAGTTTGGCTGAGACACAGAGTGTGTAAAAGAAAGGAATATGAATTAAGCCTGGAGAGAAAAATAAATCCCAGATTGTGGAGAGCTTTCAATGTTGGGTTGGCAATATATATTATAGTAGAGGCAATCAGGAATCATTGAAGATTATTTAATGTGGAAGTAACATTGTCAGATCCATGTTTTAAGAATATCTATTTGAAAGTTGTGTAGAGGATAGATTAGAGAAGGGAAACCTTGAAATATTGGAATCAAGGACACCAATTATAAGGAGGGAGGTTAAGAAGGCTTGAATTAAGGCGGGGGACATGTGAATGAAGAGAAGGGGGCTGAGAGAAATATTGTGGAAGTAGAATCAATAAGGTTTGGCAAATAATTAGATCTGTGGGTGGGGCAGAAAGAAAAGTAAAAAAAAAAATGAAGTCACAAACCTAGAGTACTGAAAGGATGGTGGTGTCCTCATTATAAATAGTAAATTTGGTGTATGGGTGGTTTGAGGGCAGGGAGGGGAAGACAATGGGTCTAATTTTGCATTTGAGATACCAAAGGGACTCACAAGTAATGGACTCCCCCCTTCTTTTTCTCTATCTTTCAAAGGGTAACAATAAGCTGGTTTCTCAGAAAACTTCTGTAAACAATGTATTTATTTGTTTGAGAAAAATTCCCCAGAGCAACATTCAATTCTTCTTTACCAAATAAATATATTGCCTGATTGGAACCCCCTATCATTGGAGAAGACCCACTATATGTCCAGCACAGCTGTTATGTCTTCTTATTTTCCCTGCTAGCTATGGTTTGCTAACAGCCAGAAATGGGAAAGTCTGAGAGAGGAGCTTCTTTAGATGAAATATGAGAAATTAAATTTAAAGGTGTCAAGTCTGAGATGGGAGTGGGAAATTCAGGTGAAAAGGTACATCAGTGAATTAGAGACCTAGGGTAAAAAGTTCAGGGAAAGGGGATAAACAGTAGATCTGAAATATGGGTGAGAGTTGAAGACATGAGATTACATGAGATCTATAAGAGAATACAGAGAGAATAAAGGAAAGGATTAAGTGTCTAATTTGGAGGTACACTAGCATTCAAGGAACAGAAGGGTACAAAATGGGCATTTAACAAACTTTTAAAAATTATGTTAATTGAGTTGAAGAAGAGCCAGTGAAAGCGACAAAGGGGGGTATCCTTAGAGGTAAGGGAATCATCAGGACCTTATATTGATAACAAACATATTTGGTCCTCACAAAACCCTGTGATACATTATTATTCTCTAATTACACATAGAGTAATTAAACATGAGGCAGATTAGTGTCGTGTTCAGGATCACACAGGAAATATGTTTCAGACAGTATTCAAATACAGATCTTTCTGACTCCAGATCCAGAAATCTATTCACTCCTCACCTAGGTGCAACCAGTTTCTTCCTTTTTTAAATGAGGAGGTTGGATTAGATGACCATTAACTCTTATAACTGTAAACTTTTATCCATTGAAGCATAGATCTTGCTAGTGCTTCGAGTATTATCTCTCAGAAATACTTGCTCACATCTCAGTTTCTCTGCTCTTGATTTCATTCATCAACCATTAAAAACTACACTATATTTCAGTATTCTACTAGATCAGAAGACAAAACAAGAGGCAATGTCCTTGACTTCATTGAACTTATGTTATAGTATGAGGAAATTGCATGTACATGGATAAGCAAAGAAGAGGGGAGGGAAAAGGAGAGAGTAAGAGGGACACAGAAACAGAGAGAGACAGAGAGTGAGACAGTGAGACAGGGAAAGATACTGAGTCTGAGAAAAAGACAAAAATATACAGAGACCAAAAAGGAACAAACACAGAGAAAGAGAGAGACAGAGAGAGACAGAGAGAGAAATTAAGGGGCTCCAGGAAGAGTACTAACAAAGAACTGGAGTAGATTAAGAAAGACAACTAGAAGAGTAGGAGGTGGCACCAACTGAGCCTTGAACCAAGAGAGGGATTACAAGAAGCAGATATACATATGGAAAGCATTCCGGGCCTAGGGGGAGTCAGTTCTTATTATTCTCTTTACTTCCTTCTCCTGAAACCTTTCCTAGTGGATATATCTTTTGGTTTTAAAGACATCCTTCATATTCACACTAGTTTTTCCTAAGATTCTCATCTTCCACGTTGGAAAAACAAAAGCTGAGTTTCAGCATCCTCTTCAGGTACTCAAAAAAAAAAAATCTTTGGGTGCTATATTTATAAGATGTTTGCTAAAAGATCTGGAAATGTCATTGCTTATAAATGTAATCACTTCTAAGAACAAGGTGTTGGTGGCATCCTTAGCTGATAGGCCTACGTGAAGTCCCATAGGTTTGGACTTCTTGAAGTGGTGATCAATGAGAGGAAAGAAAAACTAGAAAATATAACAACTGAGTTTCCTGCATTGTGTCAATATCAAGGAGAAGATAAAAAAGTAACTTATCAACAATTCAGGGATTTTTTTCTTTGCCATAAGCAAAAACACTTTTTCTATGTCATAGAAAAAGGGGAGCTGAGGATAAAAGGCCACTGTGCACATACTGCACATTTTCCAAGTCTAAATTTTCCCCCACCTGATAAGTCAAGTGTCAGTCAAGATAGAAGGAACTAGAGATAAAGGAGGTTGTCAGAAGTCTGGCAATACTCATTCGTTTTCACCAAAGTCTCCATCTACCCCCCTCTTTTAACTAACTTGCTTTCTTTTCTCTTTCTTAAGAAAAAGAAAACGAATTGTGTTTACATGTGCTGTCAAAAAAGGAAGTCAGTAAGAGGGGAGAACTTTGAGACTATTGCTGGGGAGAAAAGGCTGTGAGATGCTTTCATGAGGAAAGATATATCAGAGAAAACAGCCTGGTGGACACAGGACAGGAATAAAGCCAGGTACACTGGGCTCTAATTTTGCTCCTGTGCTGAATGATGGGGTCATATAGGGCAAGTTGTGGAACTGCCACTTTCTTTAATTAAATATAAAGGAGACAAAGTTTGATACCAGTTAAGATTGAAGCATGAAAGATTGTAGATGAGTCCAGGTTTCCCACATATATTCCAGAAATAACTTAAAGAAACACTAGATTGAAAAATAACTGAGATTCCAAAAGAAACATCAGTTAGCTCTTTACCCAGCCAAAGACTGTATGAAGAAGACAGACAGAAGTTGAAAATGCTTCAGAATGGTCCTGTCGGGAAAGCCTGGAAATCCTGAAGGAGCATCTGGGCTAGAGGCCCCATGGGGGACAGGAGCCCACAATAGTACCTGGACTTACGAGGCCCAGCATTGGGAAGAACAGCAATAAGAGGATAGGTAAAGTTAGGGAAGGAATAGACAAAGGTAAAACAAACCTACTTCAGAGGGTGAATCATAAACATGAGTTTCAAAAGAAAGTTCAAGAATCAGGATGTAGGAAAGGAAAATAGAAAAGGGGTAGTTGAATGGAAGAAGATTCCTTCTATTTCGAGTAACTAGTTGTGATTAAATTCTTTCTCCTTAACCAATGTCTTATTCTTTGTAAAGGAAGGAAAGGATAAAGAAAGAAAAAAAGTTTAAGATGATATAATGAAGAAAAATGAAAAATTGACAGCCATAACTATGAGTATGAATGAAATAGACTCTACTAAAATATAAGAAGATAATAGAATAAATAAGAAAGGAAGTTCTAACAACATATTTTAAAGAAATCCACTTGAAGCATAAAGATTCACAAAATCTTTAAAGAAAAAAATTTCTGGAAAAGAGTTTATTATGTGTCAAATGAATTAAAAGGAAAAAATCAGGGATAGTAACCATAATCTCTTTTAACAAAAGAGATTAACAGAGGAAAATATTATGTTTAAAGTTACCATGAATCCAAAACAATCATCAATAATAAATATAAATGTACTAAATGGTACAGAATGTAAGTATTTAAAGGAAATTTTGATTGACAAATAGAGAAATAGTAAAATAAATCTTAGAGTTCCATAACTCAAAGAATAGATAAATCTAACAATAAGAAAGAAGTAGAGGACTTGAATAGAACTTTAGGAAACTTAGATATGAAAAAGCTCTGCCGGTTACTGAATGAAAATAATAGCCCTAATAACAAAATTTAATTGAAGCAACAGAAGGTCAAGAATCTCAGGGGAAACAATGAAGGAAGGAAAGTGACTTAATATTATCAGATCTCAAACTCTCTTACAAAGCAGGAATCATCAAAACTTATTTGGTACTGATTAAAACAATACAAATATAACTCAATTGGACAAATTAGGGACACAAGATCCATAACCCAATACTTATAGTAGCCATTGCTTGATAAAACTAAATATCTCAGCTACTGGGTTATATAGTCACTATTTAACAACAACAACAAAAACTTCTTGGGAAATGAGAAGGTAGTCTAGTAGAAATTTTTTCATTTAACCTCATATAATATATCTCAATAAACATCAAATGATGCATAACCTAAATAAAAAAGATTATATCATAAACAAATCAAAGGAAGAAGGGAGGAGTTATCTTCCATAATGGTAGATAGGTGTACAATAATTGACCAAAGAAGGAATCAAGAATATCTAGGATTATGTGATCCACTCTCTAAGAAAAGGTGTCATTCTCACATCTACTAACCCCAACCACAAAGACTGGAAGGGAGGGAGGAAAGAAGGAAGGAAGAAAGGAAGAAAGCGAGGAAAGAAAGAATGAAGGGAAGGAGGGAGGGAGGAAGGAAGGGAGGGAGGAAGGGAGGAAAGAAAGGGAGGGAAGGGAAGAAGGGGGAAGAATAGAAGTTAGGAGAATAAGAAGGATGATATTAAAAATAATCATGGTTTATGATAAAACTAGACTTTAAAAAGTTGAAGCTGACTGAAACTTTGTTGTCTTGCTTGGGCAAAAGGCTATTGGAAAGGTACTTCATGGTATACCTTTATCTCACAAGTGATAGATAGATGGATAGATAGATGTATAGATAGACAGATAGACAGATAGATTGATGATACACACATAGCTAGATAGATACATTTATATGAGCCAGGGACCATGCTAAATATTGCTAATACAAATACAGGCATAAAGAAAGACAGTCCCTGACCTCAAGAAGCTTACATTCTAATTCTAGAAGATAGCGCATATAAGGCAACTTAAAAGTGGGAGCGAGATGTAGAAAGGTTCTGTAGTTCCATGGGCCAATCCTGGTTTGAAGAGAGCATGCTAGCTGGTAAAGTACTTCCTCAAATGGAGGTTTGGAAGGAGGAACTCACCAACTGGAGAAAAAGGATATGGGGTAGAAGCATTTTCAGAGGGATAACAAGGCCACTGGGGCAGAGGTAGAGGTCTGAGGGTCTGAGGCATGACAGACAGGCTCAGGTTTGAAGAGAGGCCTAGATTTCTTCCTGCCATCAAGCATTGGGCATAGTATCTTGTCAGATGTCTTGCACATCTTGATTCAAAGAGTCCAGACAGTCCTTTAGTTGGAAACAGTGAAAACAGGCCAGGAACAAGCAATCTTTCAACATGATAGTGCTTTAGTTCTGTGAAACTACCCTGGGTCAATCCCAACCCCAAACCACTGCAGCATTCACAGATAAAAGGACTCAAATATAACAAAACACTAACATCATAACAGAGTGTCCTCTGGCAAACATAACATTTGTGTTTCTCATGCTTTCCACCACATTTCTACCTCAGAAGGCAATGTGATTTATAAGTAGAAAAGAATTAGGGGAGCTGGATTCAAATCTCAAAACAAAACAGAAGATTGTATACACTTGTAAATGTATTTTTCCCTTTGGACTATCATATATACTTAAAGTATAGGAAAATAAAAGTGTCATGTGAGTCTTAGGTAAATACTAGTCATTCTCACTACAAATTCCTTACAATCTCTGGCTTCTTCCCCCAACATTCAACAGAAAATATTTTCTCCACAGTCATTAATGACAGTCTAATCATCTCATCTAGTGGCCTCATTCTCTCTATCCTTAGCCAGATGCTTACTACATGTATGATTTGGAAAAAATCACTTCATCTTTCTGGGCCTCAGTTTTCTCACCTATAGAGTGAACTGGTTATATTAGATGACCTCTGACTTCTCCCAACTCTAAATCTATGATCCTATGGATTAACAAAAAGGTCTAATTTCCTAGATCACTTTTGTATTATTGTACCAGTGAATGTAGAAATATGAGGTGACTCCATATGATGTTTTAATATCCAAAGAGGACTCTCTGTTTCCTTCTCTTTTGTAGCCCTAATAACTTGTCAGGAAGTATACATGTAGCAACTGTAACTCAAATTTAACATAATGTTTTAAGATTCATAAAGCTCTATCCTCATTACAAACCAGTGAGAGTAGAAAGCATGAGTATCATTATGCCAACCCTACAGATGGGATTCTGAGGATTGAAATTATTTGTCATGATCACACATCTATTAAACTTCTAAGATTGTATTCAAATCTTGATTCTAAATTCCTTGCTTGGTCAACTCAGCCATACTACCTCATTCCAAAAAGTCAAATTCAAATGGACATAAACGAATTGCTGCTGTCAAAATATCCTCATAGGAATTGCTCCATCACTGATCAACATGACCATTCCATATCAGTCCATCTTCACTGTAGACTTTATATGACAGTCCCCAAAATTCAATCTCAGTGAGTATCACCCATCTATCCAACCCCACAACTCCTAGAAAAGACTAGCTCTTGTGGTAAACATGAGTGGACTAAGTACAGGCAGAAAAGAATTGAGACTTTGTGAATGCTTGCTTTGTGAAGCTTATTAAATCTGGGTATGGTAAACACAAATTTGAAGTATTGGTAATTAGTAATTTGAATAGATCTACTGCTAAATACAACATAATATGCTGAGGAATGAAACATTTGACAAGTTCTATTGCCCAATGTCCTTCAATACTCTACTTTAGACCATCTGTATTAACCTGGAGTATACTCTGAGCCTGACAATCTGTTTTATGGGGTGGTGAGAAATGATGATGACAGTTTTGATAAGGGTCTTATTTAAAAATCTCTTTTTTGTGGGACAATGAGGGTTAAGTGACTTGCCCAGGGTCACACAGCTAGTAAGTGTCAAGTTTCTGAGGCTGGATTTGAACTCGGGTCCTCTTGAATCCAGGGCTGGTGCTTTATCTACTGTGCCACCTAGCTGCCCCTACAAATCTATTAAACTCATCATAGGCAAGTGGAGAATCATTACGTACTAAAAAATTATGTCTTTGTGTTTCAAATATCTAGCACAGAGTTGTGATTGTTGCAATAAAAGTTTGAAATTAAACTAATATAACTTTAAATCATTTTGAGGAGTACATTTCAGTAAAGTTCTTCCCTTAGATTGATCCTACAGAATCGATAGGAATTTTTGACCAAGATTTCCTGCTCAAATTCCATGGAGCCTATGGCCAGTTATGCCAAATAGCCTAATAGGTGTCATATAGTTCTTTGTAGTCTTTCATATATCAGTTTTAATCTATCAGGAAATTCTTCTAATCAATTCCTTCAAGGTAACAGTTCACAGATATGTTGTATTTAATGTTATGGTCAAGATGTGATGAATGCCTTCTAGAATGGCAATGAAATTTCTCTCTTTTTTATGTTTAGATAACTCATACTGATGTTTTCTGGATGGCCTCTGTAACATTCTACTGTTCATATGTTCCACACCCAGCTCAAGTCTCAAACCACCCTGATTTGCTAAGATGCTAGTCATGCTTGATCATTGTTAAGAGGTGGGTCAAGAAGTTCTTTTTACATCAAAACTTCCAGTCAACCTGACATATCCTAATCTGACAGATAATTCAGTACTTCATCATTTGGGACTTCATTGTTAAGATTATAGGCAAATTTTGAAAATGTCTTGGTCATAGAATCAATAGAAGATAAATTTCAGAAGGCTTGATAATACCTTGATTATTTAGATTGAGTGCATTACTTAGTAATAAAAGAGAAATGTGCAATCAGAATATTTTGAGAACAGTAAAGTTCCCATGGTCTATTAGGAAATATTGTGGGAATAGAAATGTCAAACTGTTGGTACTAAATTCCGAATAACCCTCAATGAGGAATAATTTTTTCAGCACCAGCAGCAGCATATCCAGCAACCAGCTACTGAAAAGCTCAGGCAAATGCACATTTCACAAAGACTTTGCATCCAATAAGAACAATTCCCCATTGATTGCCTGTAGGCTTTGGATATGGGTATCACTTTTCCCCGCATCTGGACCTGTTTATCTATCTATCATCTGTCTATCTATCTATCTATCATCTATCAATCTTCTACTTATTAATTTATTTTTAATTTATGGAATAAAAGAACCATTTCCAAAATATAGTACAACAAAAAAAGATTATACATGAAACTTCAAACCTATCGTGCACAACTTGCTATTACATTCAAATATACAACAAAATTATCATGTAAATTTATTTTTTTCTTCTTTTCCCCACCCCCTAGAGATGGCTACCATTAGATGCAAGTCTAATGTATGTGTGTGTGTGTGTGTGTGTAAAATTTTCTATACATACTTCTATTTATCTGTTCTTTCTCTGAATATAGATAGCATATTTCTTAATATATTTTTATAGTTTTGTTTTTCCATAACAGAGTATAATAAAAAAGATGATTGTAAATGAAACTATAAATATACTATGCACAACTTGCTATTCCTTTGAAATTTATAACAAATTCATTCCCCAATAAGGGTGATCTTTCTAACACTACAGATCAGCAACTATTCTAAAACTTAACAGTTTTAGAGAGTTATCTTAGGCACAGGACGGTTAAGTGACCTTACCCCATCTCATATACCTAGTATATGTCAAAGAAGGACTTGAACCCAGGTCTTCTGGAGGATTCAAGGGCTGGCTTTCTATCCACTCTTCTGTGCTGTCTCTCTGGGTTCTATGTGCTTAATTAATGATGTAATCATACTATATTTTAAAAATCTCACCTTACCATTAGGCTTTAACTGGTACACCAACAGTGTATTTGGGGTCAGAACCTTTCTATTCAGATCTCACAGTAGCCTAATTTGTGATTTTCTAAATACAATTTTTCATGCGATACTATGTGGTCTGTTCTGAAGTCTTATTGCCCTTTCAGCTTGAGAAGTAATTGAAGGAATGAATTATGTTTAATCTAAACTTTACACCTAGGACAATGATCTGTACCTAGTAGGTACTTTGTTCTTTTTGTTTAATGAATTATATTTAAGTATATCGTATTTGATTAAATACTTAAGCTCATCTTTATCTCTTCCAGCACCAAGAATATAATTTTCAATCACTGAGTTCAGATGAAATGATATTGCCTCTTCCTTGGAATATTCTTGACAATAACCTGTGAAATCTGCCACTGATTTGTGAAATTTGCTTTAAAGGCCAATTCGGAGTTAGCCAATACGTCCAGTAGACATTGTATATAGGGGTCTTTAGGGTAAGCAGAAGCAAAGTGGTTAGCACCCTCAGAGGTCTTGCTGGAAGGAAGAGGTTTCACATTGTTTACATGTCTCCTGACCTCTGTGCCCATCACTCTTTTCCCACCACATTAGAGACTGAGCCTTTGGGCCCTCATCAAAAACAGTGCTCGTGAGAGAAGGACATGCTCCAGCCAATATGTTCTTTCAGTGGTCTCCACCCACTTAGTCTGTTTAGTTGCCATCAAGCCTTCAAGAGCCAATGGAATTCCTTGCTACAACCTGCAGGACTGACCTTAACATGGATTACTGTGTGGTTCTCCCTGACTTTTAACAGGCATGCCCTCCAACAGGGCATTTAGTAGTGATATTATTAACATGGGAGACTTTGTTTCTTGTTTTATTTGTAAATGATTATAATTATAATATTGTTAGTTTATGAAAATTTGATTTCATTTAATCATATTTTTCATTAATTTTATCATTGTGATAATTTCCTTCTGCTGTGCCATCTACTAAAGTATAGAAAAGTCACAATTTGCATCAGTGAAGGGATTCCCTCTACAGATCCTTGGAGTAGAAACATGCTTTTATTCAATTTGCTAGCAAAAATATTTTAAAATATTTTCCAGATGCAGTTTTTTCATAATTTCATAATTTTCTAATTTGCAATTTCCTTCCTTTATCCATTTTTTCCAAAACAGGGTGGTATTAATAGGTCATTTTGATAGTTAAATCTTAAAATAGTATTTGGAATTTTAAAAGCAACTTAGAAAAAAAAACAATAGAACATCTATTTTCTGAAAATGTTGCAATCTTAATTTGTTCATCAGGATATTATTATTATTATTTCATAGGTTTATTTTTTTTGCAGGGCAAGGAGGGTTAAGTGACTTGCCTAAGGTCACACAGCTAGTAAGTGTTAAGTGTCTGAGGACAGATTTGAACTCAGGTCCTCCTGAATCTAGGGCTGGTGCTTTATCCACTGCAACACCTAGCTGCCCCACATAGGTTTATTTTAATTAAAATATTGCATACTACAAAGAATGGCTCCCAAAATCTTGGTGCCTATAAGGCACCAAGGAACTTCATACCCCACTGTTAGTAGTATGAATGCCTTGGACATTGATTCCTAATGGTGTAAGTCAGTTCCTTCCTAAGACACTTTTGCAACACTTCCATGAAATGAAAAGAGGAGGTTTCTCTCAGAAGGGTCTTATTACACATTTGCAACAGAACGTTTATAAACAACATTATAATCTTTACAAACGTATGTAATCTTAATAACTTTGGAAGTTGACTTTGATTATTCACATGGTAGGAAAGTTCAGGAGCCAACTTATTCTCAGAGCCTCAATAGTAAAGTGGCTCACGATTCATCCATGCAATTGTCTTCATAAATAGCCTAGAGTACATAGTGAAAATCAACTCTGGTTATAGTATATGTATATGTATATGTATATGTATATGTATATGTATATGTATATGTATATGTATATGTATATGTATATGTATATGTATATGTATATGTATGTGTATGTGTATGTGTATGTGTATGTGTATGTGTATATGTATATGTATATGTATGTGTATGTGTATGTGTATGTGTATGTGTATGTGTATGTGTATGTGTATATGTATATGTATATGTATATGTATATGTATATGTATGTGTATGTGTATGTGTATGTGTATATGTATATGTATGTGTATGTGTATGTGTATGTGTATGTGTATGTGTATGTGTATGTGTATATGTATATGTATATGTATATGTATGTGTATGTGTATGTGTATGTGTATGTGTATGTGTATGTGTATGTGTATGTGTATGTGTATGTGTATATGTATATGTATATGTATATGTATGTGTATGTGTATGTGTATGTGTATGTGTATGTGTATGTGTATGTGTATGTGTATATGTATATGTATATGTATATGTATATGTATATAATTTAGAAAGCTATATTTTTCTAATAAGGTCCACTTATTAGATGACAACTTCTAGGGCAGTACCAGGTCTTTATTGGGATAGATATTGTTTTTATTTTTAAATGGCCAAATGAATATAAAGATCATCAAGAAATGGAACATGAAAAATTCACAGAAACTAAGGAAGATATATGAATTAAAGCTTAACAAACTAAACAAAACTAAGAGAACAATTTAAAAAACAGACATAGTAATATAAAGGAAAATTACATTGAAAAACATCGTTACAGTGATTCATGATCCATGATCAATGGTCATACTGATCCATCAACTAATCTTAATCCTAGGGGACTAAAATTGAAATATGCTCCCTTCTTTGGGAGAGAGTGGTAGTGGTGTATAGGTATCAATGAGGCTTAAATTGTAATCCATTGTTTTACTTTATGATATCTTTCTTTCCAATGCTAGGGCTGGGAAGATCTGTGTGTGACAATAATGGAAAATATTTTGAAATACAATTAAAAACATAAAAGAGATCAATATTTTTAAAAGAAGGGAAAATGAAAGACAGAGGACCAGCACTCAGGATCATTGGGCTAAATTCATACTCTTATACTTACTTCTTAGCTATATGGCCATCATCAAGAAGTTAATTAATCTGAACCTCAATAAACAAAGTAAATAATAAATAAACCTAAATGGGCACAATAATTACTTTGTAAACTTCGAAGTGCTCATCAATTTGAATTTTTGCTATGATTAGATCATTTGTAATGACATTACTCTAACATCATAGGATTGCTCTCCATCAGTTTCTGGTGATTGCTCTATAAATGGTTAATGATTTCATTGGTGAACTTTGTCCTTCCGGTAGTAGCCTGTCTAAGATGTTAGAATGACAGAGGCTGCTCACACTACAAAAACCTCTTCCAAATAATCAATCAACAATTGACATGTGTTTACTGCGTGCCTATTTGCTCAACACTGAGCTATATGCTGGGGAGGATTTAAAAGACGGATAAGATCCTCACTCTAAGTGTTGGAGAGAGAGTTAACCTACATGTAACAATGAAAGAACAGTTAAATACTGAACTGTGTTGTATTTTTTTTAATTAATAAAATATTTTACTTTTTTCCGTTACATGTAAAGATAGTTCTCAACTTTTGTTTATACAAGCTTTACAATTTCAGATTTTTCTCCCTCCCTCCCCTCCCTCCCCCCTCCCCTAGACAGCAGGTAATCTGATATAGGTTATATATATATATATATATATATATATACACACACATAATAACATTAATCCTATTTCTGCATTAGTCATGTTATAAGAGAAAAAATCAGAGCAATGATGAAAAACCTCAAAATAGAAAAAAAACAACAGCATCAAAAACAAAAGAAATAGTATGGTTCATTCAGCATCTATAGTCCGCAGTTCTTTTTTTTTTTTTCTTGGATTTTGAGATCCTCTTCCATCACGAGTTCCCTGGGACTCTTCTGTGCCATTGCATTGGTGAGAAGAATATAGTCCATCACAGTAGATCAACACTCATGATGTTGATGATACTGTGTACAATGTTCTTCTGGTTCTGCTCATCTCACTCATCATCAGCTCACGTAAGACCCTCTAGGTTTCTCTGAACTCCTCCAGCTCATCATTTCTTACAGCACAATAGTATTCCATTGTATTCATATACAACAACTTGTCCAGCCATTCCCCAATTGATGGGCACCCCCTCAACTTCCAATTCCTTGCCACCACATAAAGAGCAGCTATAAGTATTTTTGTACATGTGGGTCCCTTTCCCCTTTCCATGATTTCTTTGGGAAAAAGACCCAAAAGTGGTATTGCTGGGTCAAAGGGTATGCACAGCTTTATCACCCTTTGGGCATAATTCCAAATTGCTCTCTAGAATGGTTGGATCAGTTCACAGCTCCACCAACAATGGATTAGTGTTCCAATTTTCCCACAGCTTCTCCAACATTTATTATTTTCCTTTTTTGTCATTTTAGCCAATCTGATAGGTGTCAGGTGGTACTTCAGAATTGTTTTTATTTGCATCTCTCTAATCATTAGAGATTTAGAGAATTTTTTCATATGGGAATAGATAGCTTTGGTTTCTTCATCAGAAAACTGCCTATTCATATCCTTTGACCATTTCTCAATTGGGGAATGACTTGGGTTCTTATAAATTTGATTTAGTTCCCTATATATTTTAGAGATGAGGCCTTTATCAGAAGTAGTGGCCTCAAAAATTGTTTCCCAGCTTTCTACCTCCCTTATAATTTTGGATGCATTGCTTCTGTTTGTACAAAAAATTTTTTAATTTAATGTAATCAAAATCATCCATTTTGCATTTTATAATATACTCTATCTCTTGTTTGGTCAAAAACTGTTTTCTTTCCAAAGATCTGATAGGTAAACTATTCCTTTCTCTCCTAATTTACCTATGGTATCACCTCTTATGTCTAAATTATGTATCCATTTTGACCTTATTTTAGTATAAGGTGTAAGATGTTGGTCTATGCCTAATCTCTGCCATACTATCTTCCAGTTTTCCCAGCAGTTTTTGTCAAATACCGAGTTCCTATCCCAGAAGCTGGAGTCTTTGGGTTTATCAAACACTACATTACTAGTGTCATTTACTACTGCATTTCCTGAGCCTAGCCTATTCCATTGATCTACCACTCTATTTTTTAGCCAGTACCAGATAGTTTTGATGACTGCCGCTTTATAGTAAAGCTCCAGGTTTGGTACCGCTAACCCACCTTCCTGTGAATTTTTTTTTTCATTATTTCCCTGGATATTCTTGATTTTTTGTTTTTCCAGATGAATTTTGTTACTATTTTTTCTAGCTCTATAAAAGAATTTTTAGGTAATCTGATTGGTATGGCACTGAATAAGTAAATTAATTTAGGCAGTATTGTCATTTTTACTATATTAGCTCTGCCTATACATGAGCAATTGATATCTTTCCAATTATTTCGATCTGATTTGATTTGTATGAAGAGTGTTTGGTAGTTGTGTTCATCGAGTTCCTGGGTTTGTCTTGGCAAGTAGACTCCCAAGTATTTTATATTATCTACCGTTACTTTAAATGGAATTTCTCTTTCTATCTCTTGCTGCTGGGCTTTGTTGGTCATGTATAGAATGCTGATGATTTATGTGGATTTATTTTATATCCTGATACTTTGCTAAAGTTGTTAATTGTTTCAAGTAATTTTTGACTTGATTCTCAAGGATTCCATAAGTATACCATCATATCATCTGCAAAGAGTGATAGTTTTGTTTCCTCCTTGTCTATTCTAATTCTTTAATCCCTTTCTCTTCTCTGATTGCTAAAGCTAACATTTCTAGAACAATATTAAATAATAGGGGTGATGATGGACATCCCTGTTTCACCCCTGATCTTATTGGGAAGGCCTCTAATTTATCTCCATTGCATATAATACTTGCTGATGGCTTTAGGTAGATACTGTTTATTATTTTAAGGAAAGTTCTCCCTATTCCTAAACTCTCCAGTGTTTTTATTAGGAATGGGTGTTGTATTTTGTCAAAAGCTTTCTCTGCATCTATTGAGATAATCATATGATTTTGGTTGGTTTTCTTATTGATGTGGTTGATTATGTTAATAGTTTTCCTAATGTTGAACCAGCCCTGCATTTCTGGTATAAATCCCACCTGGTCATAGTTTATTATCCTGGTGATCACTTGCTGTAATCTCCTTGCTAATATCTTATTTAAGATTTTAGCATCAATATTCATTAGGGAAATTGGTCTATAATTTTCTTTCTCTGTTTTTGCTTTGCCTGGCTTTGGTATCACCACCATATTTGTGTCATAAAACGAATTTGGTAGAACTCCTTCTTCACCTATTTTTCCAAATAATTTGTATAATATTGGAATTAATTGTTCTTTAAATGTTTGGTAAAATTCACCTGTAAATCCATCTGGCCCTGGGTATTTTTTCTTAGGGAGTTCATTAATGGCTTGTTCAATTTCTTTTTCTAATATGGGTTTATTTAAGGATTTTATTTCCTCTTCAGTTAACCTGGGCAGTTTGTATTTTTGTAAATATTCATCCATTTCATTTAGATTGTCAAATTTATTGGCATACAGTTGGGCAAAATAATTCCTAATTATTGATTTAATGTCCACTTCTTGGGGGTAACATCCCCTTTTTCATTTTTGATACTGGTAATTTGGTTTTCTTCTTTCTTTTTTTTAATCAAATTAACCAATATTTTATCTATTTTATTGTTTTTTTCATAAAACCAGCTCTTAGTTTTATTGATTAATTCTATAGTTTTTTTGCTTTCAATCTTATTAATTTCTCCTTTGTTTTTCAGGATCTCTAATTTAGTATCTAATTGGGGATTTCTAATTTGTTCTTTTTCTAGCTTTTTAAGTTGCATGCCCAATTCATTAATCTCCTCTTTCTCTTTTTTATTCATGTAAGCATTTATAGCTATAAATTTTCCCCTAAGAACTGCTTTGGCTGCATCCCATAGATTTTGGTATGTTGTCTCATTATTGTCATTCTCTTGGATATAGTTATTGATTGTTTCTATGATTTATTATTTGGACCATTCATTCTTTAGAATGAAATTATTTAGTTTCCAATTGATTTTCATTCTACTTTTCCCTGGCTCTTTCTTACATGTAATTTTTATTGCATCATGATCTGAAAAGGATGCATTTACTATTTCTACCTTTCTACATTTGACTATGATGTTTTTGTGCCCTAATACATGGTCAATTTTTGAAAATGTGCCATGTACTGCTGAGAAAAAGGTATATTCCTTTCTATCCCCATTCAATTTTCTCCAGACATCTATCATGTCTAACTTTTCTAGTAATCTATTCACTTCTTTCACTTCTTTCTTATTTATTTTTCGGCTAGATTTATCTAATTCTGAGAGGGGGAGATTCAAATCCCCCACTAGTATAGTATTTTGTTTTTGTTTTTGTTTTTGTTTTTTTTTTTAGTGAGGCAATTGGGGTTAAGTGACTTGCCCAGGGTCACACAGCTAGTAAGTGTTAAGTGTCAAGTGTCTGGGGCCGGATTTGAACTCAGGAACTCCTGAATCCAGGGCCGGTGCTTTATCCACTGTGCCACCTAGCTGCCCCACTAGTATAGTATTACTGTCTAATTCCTCTTGTAATTCATTTAACTTCTCCTCTAAGAAATTGGATGCTATACCACTTGGCGCATACATATTCAATATTGATATTACTTCATTATCTATAGTACCTTTAAGCAAGATGTAATTTCCTTCCTTATCTCTTTTAATGAGATCTATTTTTGCCTGCACTTTGTCTGAGATAAGGATTGCTACCCCTGCTTTTTTTACTTTAGCTGAAGCATAATATATTCTGCTCCAGCCTTTTACCTTTACTCTGTGTGTATCTCTCTGCTTCAAATGTGTTTCTTGTAAACAGCATATTGTAGGATTCTGGTTTTTAATCCACTCTGCAATTCGCTTCTGTTTTAGAGCAGAGTTCATCCCATTCACATTCACAGTTATTATTACTGACTGTCTATTCCCCTCCATTCCATTTACCCCCTTTGTACTTTCCCCCCCTTCTTTCACCCTATTCCTCCTCACCGACGTTTTACTTCTTACCCCTGCCTCCCCCAATCTGCCCTCCCTTTTTATCACCTCCCTCTCTTTTCTTTACCCTTTTATCCCTTGCTTTTGTCCTCCCTTCTATCAGTCCCCCCCTTTCCCTTCCCCTTTTGCTTCCCTAAAGAATGAGTTAAGTTTCTTTATCCCAATGAACGTATATGTTATTCCCTCTTTGAATCAAATCTAATGAGAATAGGGTTGAAACAATGTTCACCCCTCCTTTCTTTCCCTCTATTGTAATAGGGTTTTTTTTACCTCTTCATATGATATAATTCATCCTCTTCTACCTCCTCTTTCCTCTCCTCCCCATAGACTCCCTTTTTAACCCCTTAATTTTTTTTGTGTCATCACATCAAAGACAATTTATATTTATACCCTCTGTGTAAAGTCCTTCTCTCTGCCCAAATACATTTACAGTTCTTAAGAGTTATGAGTATTATCTTCCCATGTAGGGATATAAACAGTTTAACCTAATAGGGTAACCTTTTTTATTCCCCCCTCTGTTTACCTTTTTAAACTTCTCTTGAGTCTTGTATGTTGAGATCAAATTTTCTATTCAGTTCTGGTCTTTTCACCAGGAAAGATTGAAAGTCCCCAATGTCATTAAATGTCCATCTTTTCCCCTGAAAGAAAATGCACATTTTTGCTGGGTAATAGATTCTTGGCTGCAATCCAAGCTCCTTTGCCTTCTGGAATATCATATTCCAAGCCTTGCGGTCCTTTAATGTTGAAGCTGCCAGGTCCTGAGCAATCCTGACTGTGGCTCCATGATATTTAAATTGCTTCTTTCTGGCTTCTTAGAGTATTTTCTCCTTCACCTGATAATTCTGGAATTTGGCTACAATATTCCTTGGAGTTTTCCTTTTGGGGTCTTTTTCAGGAGGTGATCGGTGGATTCTTTCAATGATGATTTTATCCTCTGATTCTACGATATCAGGGCAGTTCTCCTTAATAATTTCCTGGAGTATGGTGTCTAGATTCTTTTTCTGGTCGTGGCTTTCAGGCAGTCCAGTGATTCTCAAATTGTCTCTCCTCAATCTGTTTGCCAGATCAGTTGTCTTTCCAATGAGGTATTTCACATTTTCTTCTGTTTTTTCATTCTTTTGATTCTGCTTGACTGATTCCTGGTGTCTCATGTATTCCTTATCTTCCAAGTGTCCAATTTTAATTTTTAAGGCATTGTTTTCTTCAGTAAGATTATGCACCTTTTTTTCCATTTGGCCAAGTGAATTTTTTAAGGCAGTGTTTTCTTCAATGAGATTATGCACCTTTTTTTCCATTTGGCTAGCTGAATTTTTTTAAGGCATTGTTTTCTTCAGTGAAATTATGCCCTTTTTGTCCATTTGGGCAGATGAATTTTTTAAGGAATTGTTTTCTGCAGTCAATCTTTGTGTTTCCTTTTCCAAGCTGCTGATTCTTTTTTCATAGTTTTCTTGTTTTGCTTTCATTTCTCTCCCCATTTTTTCTTCTACCTCTCTCAATTGATTTTTAATATCCTTTTTGAGCTCTTCCAGGAAGGCTTTTTGTTCTTGAGACCAATTCACCTTCCCTCATGAGGCTTCACATTTAGGCAATTTGAGGGTATTGTTCTCATCTGAGTTTGTGTTGACTTCTTCCGTATTGATACAGAAGTTCTCAATGGAGAGGGCTCTTTTTTGCTTCTTATTCATTATTGCAGCTTATTTATTTATTTTTTAAGTTGAGTTGAGGTCTGCTCTGGGGGCACCAGGGTCCCTGTTTTGGGGTTCCAGGTATAGGTGCTCTGTGACTGGCTTTTTACTCTGAGGCCTTCATAGGGTGTGCAGTTCGCCCCCCTGCACTTTCTGTCTGCGTGCGCTCAGCCAGGCGCCCGATCCCGGTGCGCGATCCTGCCTGACCCGTTCGTGGCCCTCCCAGCCAGTGCAGGTTGGTTTTTCCACTGTCCTTCTTGGCCACCAGATTTTTGAGCCAGGTTCCAGGGGCCTCAGTTGTTCAGCTGTGGCCCACAGCTCCTGCTGACTTGCCTGGACCCCCTCGGCGCTGGGCTGCTGCCCTGTGCTGGGCCTCTCTTTTGCCCAAGTCAGACTGATCTTTTCCTGAAGTCTTCTAAATTATCTCTGGTTGGAAGACTGTGTCTCCCTGTCTCTTTGCAGGTTCTGTAGTTTCAGAATCTGTCCAGAGGCTTGATTTAATGCTCTTTTTGAAGGAACAGAAGGAGAGCTCAGGCAGCTTGCTGCTTCCTCTCCGCCATCTTGGCTCTGTCCCTGATCTGTGTTGTATTAATGAACAATTAAGTGCTATCACAGTTCAGAGGAGGAAGACATCAGTGTGGACTGGAGTGATACAGGAAGTGTTTTTGGAAAAGGTGAAGATTAAACTTGATCTTAAAGTATGAGTAGGATTTAGATTTGATTCAGCAATTCATCTAAAATATGTATTAAACACCCACTGGACACTGTCTCATATTCCTTTCATATAACAATTAGTTGAAGGAAGATAGAAAGTTTTATTTTAGAGAAGAGAAAACTTGAGGGGTAGTGATAACAGCTGGTTTTAAGTATTTGAAAGGCCCTTCAATGGAAGAGAGATTAGATTTGTCCTTCATAGCTTCAGTAGGCAGGGCAAGGAATTTAGGGTAGAGAGCAAAGAGGCAAATTTAGATTTGATTTAAGGAAAACCAAATTTTGTAACAGTTGATGTAGTGAATTTCTCTGAACTAGATTTTTTCCCAAAAAGGAATAATTTTCACTATTTGAGTAGGTTGTAATGGAGATTTGTATTCGTATGGGCTATCTTATTTAGCCTCTGAGGTTGCTTTTCAACTTTGAAATTCTGGGATTGTATGATGGAGACACAAATAGGATAGGGACTGAAATAGACATGAGATTCCATTAATATAGTGAACTCCCATATGAGGAAACTCCCTACACTAATGCAAGTATTATATATGGCAAAAAGGGAGGAAAGACCTTCAGGTTGGGAAAAGTATGAACAAAAAATTGCTGAGAAAGAATAATGCTTAAAATGCTACAATACTTTATAATTCATTTAAAATAATTTCACGAGTAACTTTTTCTGTTGTGGTTGGAAATTGACATTCTTCTCTCCCTTCTCCCGGTGCCTGATCCCCTTATCCCCATTCCTGACAATGGTACCAAAGCTGTCCTCTCCATCTGGATGCCCTCCTTTTAGTCACCCAGAATTACATTCTTAAGACACAGATGTCTTCAAGAAGTAGAAACAACAACAGCAACAATGGGTCTAGATATCAGAAAAGGCAGTAGTAATCAGGCAGTAGGTTCTAAAACAAGACCAGAAATCAGAGTTGTGGTGTGAGAAGGAAGAAAGCTATTATATTCTCCAATAAGAAAGTCTTTGAAAAGTAGTCTATCTCTACTGATACTGCAGAATGTTGTCTTTCATTGTAGATTTTTCCAAGGCATCCTAATTGTGAGTAAATCAAATATTAAGAAACAAAAACAGTCTGAATTACTCCTTACTCAGCTAGTACAACTCAGGTTCCTGGACTAAGAGAGTAAAGTGAAAGTCATATCAACAAGCAATTATTAAGCACTTACTATGTGTCAGGCACTATGCTAAGTGCTCAGAATATAAAGAAAGACAAAAAAAAAGATCCCTGTCCTTAGGTAGTTCAGATTCTAACATGCAATCAACTACATACAAACTAGATATTATTGGAAAGCATTAGCATTAAGGGAGATTAGGAAAAGCTTCTTATAGAAGGTGTGACTAGTCAATGTTCTATTGTCTTGAAAGAGACTCTGTGTAGGCTTCTCCTACATCTCTAGGGTAGTTTAAGTATTCATGACCTATCTCTGTTCCCAACTTCCATTTTCAAGGACCAGAAGAACACAGATCTTATGCAGAGTCCACACAAGTATGAGTATCTGATAGCCTCATATTATCATCGCTGTCACCAACAATAGCTATTTACTTATTGGTGTATATCAAAAGTATACCAGGTGGAGGACCTTATACTAGGAACTGGGAATACAAAGTAGTATAAGACACAGTCTGTGCCATTCAGAAGCATACAATCTAGCTAAGGAAAACAACACAGATATGAAAAAAAGCAATATAAGGCAGCATATGATAACAAATGAAAAGGCAGGCCCGCTCTTCTACCAACAACAGCAGAACTAACACAATCCATAGGCCATATAATTGCCTCCTTACATAGCACAATTAGAAGGGTGCTTGACGATCGCAAATAGTCCCAAACATCCCTTCTGCTTGCCTGCCATAGCTTCTTCTTCCCTTTCTACATACCTGAAATTCCCATCGTTAGGCACAAGTCCTCTCCTTCATTCTCTGACCTTCGTCCTTTGACTCCTCCCACAACTCAAAAGACCACATCTATGAAGATGACTCCTAGATCTATATTTCAGTCTTTGATTTCATTTCAGTGCTCTAGTTCTCCGTGTTTAATCGTCTCCTATGATTTTGTCATCAGCACCTCAAACTCACCAGGTGAAAAAGAGAACACAACGTCCTCTGAGACGTTGAGGAAGAATATGAAAGACCTGGCTTCGAATACACTCTCTGACACTTTCTACTTATTTGAACTTGGACAAAGCACTTAATCCCTTAGCCTTAGTTTCTTCATCCATAAAATGGGGATAATAATAGCATCTACCTAACAAGACTTTTGTCAAGATCAAATAAGAGTTTACTTGGAAAATGCTTTGAAAGCTTTAAAGTAATATAAAAATATTATATTTAATTTATAAAAAATAATAGTTATTATTGGTTGTGGTGTTTCTATAAGGAAATGTTGTCAATCTAATTGTTAAGGGTGAAAACCTCAAAGTGACCTTAAACTCTTTTTTCTCCCTTTCCTCTTAAATTCATTCACATGATTGCTGCCAAATTCTGTTGTTTCTACCTTGATACTATCCATTGCTTCTGTTCCATCCTCTTCACTTATCAATCTTTTACTCTTATTCAGATCTTTATTACTACTCATCCAGCTAGATAGTAAATAATAATGTTATTAATAATAGTCTATATTACTTTAAGATTTGTAAAGAACTTTCTAAGTATCCATCTTATTCTCTTTTCCCTCATAATAACCCTGGGAAATAGTTGCAATTATTATCTCCATTTTACAGATGAGGAAACTAAGGCAGAAAGTGGTTAAAAGATTTGCCCATAGTCACACACCGAGTAAGTATCTAAGTCAATATTTGAACTCAGTTCTTGACTCCAGGTACAGCAGTCAATTTTCCTTAGTTGTTGTAATAACCTTCTACCAGGTTTTCTTGCCTCCCATTTTACCCCAGTTGGAATTAACCCAAACGTTCTGGTCTGGATCTGTGATTTCATTAGTGTACAGAACACCCAGTGAGGAAACTCTTGCTATCAATTCAGATCAGTACCATAGGAGTTGCCTCAGGCACTAAAAAGTTAAGTGACTTGCTTAGAGTACCATAGACAGTATGTCTGAGGAAGGATTTTAATACAGGTGGTACTGATTCTGACACTGGCTCTCTATCCTGTCCACCATACCACCTAGCACACAGTAGGTACTTAATAAATGCTAATCTAATGGAAGAAGTGGTCCTTTTACCCAAAAGTCACTATTAAAATGTATTTGTTACTTTGGGGAGTAAAGACCTTGCTAGCCTCCTGATAGTTGTCTAGGATTCCTAACAATTACCTCAGCTATCATGTGATCTAATTAACCCTGTGAAAAGGAAGTGGGGCAGAGTCTGGTCCTAAGGAAATGAATTACTGGGCAAGTAATTTTCAGTGGAGGAAGAGACATTGATATCATGAAATGATAGACATAAGTTATAGATCATGACAACAAAAATAATAACAACTAGCATTTATATAGCACTTACTATGTGGTAAATACTGTGCTAAGAGTTTTATGATGATTATTTTATTTTAACCTCACAACCACCCTGGGAAATTGGTGTTATTATTATCCCTCTTTTTCAGAAGAAGAAACTGAGGTAAACCTGGAGTGATTTTCCCAGGGTTGTACAGTTACTGAGTATCTATGACCAGATTTGAACTCAGGTCTTCCTGGCTCCAGGCCTGGTGCACTATCCACTGTACCACCTACCTACCCATATATGCCTGGGAAGTAAAATGAGATGCACTTAAGAGGTGGGTAAACACTATAGATGGACTATAACCACCTCTCTACCCTGCCTTGGGATACTGCTTTCTCAAAAAAGTGAAGATAATGAATGCTTTCATTGTCTAGAGCTTGGTTAACAGGTAAGGGCACTTCTCAAATTACACTACAGTGAACTAAGCATCTCAGCCTCTCTTCAAACCCTTTCTCTCTGGCAAAAGCCATCCCACACTTTGCCAAGTGCAGCTTTCATTAAATTCTAAGCATGAATTTTTGAGGAAGTTTAAGTCATATGTTTATGATTCATGGACAATGAACTCATCCCCAAATTTTGGAAGCATCTTTTTTTTTTTGATGTCTTAGAAATAGCATTCTGAATGTTTGCCATTTGAATTCCCAATGGTTTGAAATTAGAAGTATGGGGGTTTCATGTTGACTTCTAACCTAGAAAACATGTTATCATTTTTAGCCATTCCCCAAATGTATGGAATTAATAAAATACTATGCCCTATATGACAGTCACTATTTCCAAGGTGCTGTGGGATGCAAATCATATTGGTGACCCCAATTATATTAGGTCATTGATTTGTCCCTGCAAAACAGAACTGAGAAAAGACTGATGGGCATTTCCCATTGTTGGGCCTTTAAAAAAATTCTATTTGATGATGTTAAGTAGCCAATAATTGATGGTTCTTGAATCACTGGTAATTACTGCCATAAAGGACTTTAATTCAACACTCATCTGCCCTTTGTAGAAGGTATGTGGGGATTTCCCTGGTACTTTTTGTTCATTAAATCATATTTTATCTCCTGTTAAAGGAGATTTGAAAGTAGATAATGATAACATATCCACCTGCAACTTCACCTGCCCACCTGCTTCTGCACTAGAAATTGGGGCAGATCCATTTTTGTTAACTGGTTTGACTTCCCCTCCCAATCCTGCTCGTTACCAGCCATAGTTGTTTTTACTATTTTCACTCTCCCTGCTTGGCTTTTTCTGTTCTTCAGGCACTGGAGAAATGGCTCCCAATCTTTTTTTCCTGTGTCTTTCAATGAAAACTTTATAATCCTTAGTCCTGCGGGCTCTTCAGTTACATCCAGCTTGTCACCCTCTCACTTGACAGTTGGGTAGGAGCAAGGGGGTATAAAAAGAACTAAGGGTAGAGCTCATGTCCTGTGTGATTCATGAAGACTTCTGTCTATCTTTGCTAAGTCATCTCCTCAGGCCTTTTAAGAGGATCATTCTGCAGCCACTTGGAGACTTTAGTGTAGTCTATGACCTCAGATCAGGAATCAGAGTTCTAGATTAAAAATGGAAACAAGCTTTGGGGAATAGTCTTTCTTTAATTTTAAAGGATGTAGGGGCAGCTAGGTGGCGCAGTGGATAGAGGACTGGCCCTGAATTCAGGAGGACCTGATTTCAAATCCGGCTCAGACACTTGACACTTCCTAGCTGTGTGACCCTGGGCAAGTCCCTTAAACCTCATTGCCTCACAAACAAAACAAAACAAAATTTAAAGGATGTAGCAGAGACAAAAGACTTAAGATCAAGAGAAAAACTGACACCTGCCTTCTGATATTTTTTGCTTCACTATCAACTTGTGTCTTTTTTTTAACTTGACAAAACAGCCCCTAATCACTGATTGTATATCTCTTGGCATAGACTCTTCCACCTAGTCATTGGTCCTAAATTGTGAAGGATAGTCTTAAGGATCTTGATGGAAGTATAGAGATTAAATCAAGGAGTGAATATATAGAATAGGTCAGAAACTTACTTTGGCAGTCATGTCCAAGTCTCTTGGTGCTATTGATGGGGTCAGACACAGTTAAATGGAAAGCCTTCTCTAAGATTTTGACATTAGGCCAGTTTATACTAGTGTTACAAAGGGACACAGCATTATTGTAGGTGTTAAGTCCTCTGTAAAATCCCTTGAAGTGGAGAGATTATCTCTGTTCTAGAGATTTGTTCTCTCAGAGTTGCCTTTGAAGTCACCACATTCTCTAGCATCATAAGAGGAATATTGCCTTCAATCCTAACCTTGACTTGCTGACATAGGCACAGGAAACAAAGGGAGAACAACCGAAGTGGAGCTCCTAGCCTGTATTATTAAGAATTAGATGAAATGCCTTCAGTACTAGTCTGAGTATGTATGTTACAAATAGATATTCTTAATATGCTGCTAAAATTTAGGATAGTCCAGTTTCCAAGAGATTCCTAAGTCTAAGATCACTGATCAGATTAAATATACATATCCCTGAGGGATACTTGAGGGAAAATTTCATTCTTCAGTGGAATACATTTTATTCCTCCCTACAACCCTTGTCTCTGTTATTGTAAACATGGATATGAACTGTATCATTTCCCTCTTAGAGTCTGGCACTATTTAAAAGAGGGCTCAAATTGTTCACAACCCCAAAGCACTGGTGAGAGAATATTTTATAGGCCCTGCTTAGATTTGCTTGTTGGATATAAGCAGAAAAACTTTCTCCTAGCTTGTATAGAATTCTGCATTAATTAAAACATGGTCTTTGATCATGTGGTGCTAAGGGTAGGCAAAGAAAGCCATGCCTAGTGTTTCTTGACATCTTGTAGTTATTTTTCCACCAACTTTTTAGGCAAGAGAGACTTCTAAACACATTTTGCCAAACACTTCTATTCATTTGTCAAATCATGTGTGATTTTTAAGGAAATTTACTCCATATGTTTCTGTTTCATTTGCACTCGAATCATCAAAATAAGAAAGCCAATTCACTGTGGGGGGTTAGGCGAGGAGGACCAGACTAGTATAAACATATGCTGGCCTGGTCGATGTTTGTAGAAGCCAGGGTGAGAGAAATCCTTCCCTCACACACAGGTGCTACAGCTGTCCCTGTGGCAGGAGTGCCTGGATGCCATTTTGAGGAATAGCTCATTTCAATTCAATTCAATGTATATTAATGTTGTGGCCTCCTCCATGCCCATCCTTGTAGCAGGGTACTATGGCAAGAGAAAAAAATAAAGGTTGAGACTCTCCTCAAGAAGCTTGGGAAGGGTAACGTGACCTCAAGAGACTCCATCTAGCTTTCTGCACCCCATCACAGGATTGCTTTTACAACTACAGCCTGATTTGGATAGATTCAAATGTGATACAAAAGCAAATTGTGGATGAGGTGCAGGCCCTTCTGTCTCCTGAGGACAGTCAGGACAGTTTTTCATATTCATATGGATGTTGGAATCTAAGAGGAGATAATAGAAGAATGTGCTGTGAACTGACCTGGCCCTGGCCATAGTCAGATGACAAAGCCATCTATGTTTACAAAGACCATATGTCCCTGATTTTCTGTCAGTCTTGATGTCAAGAAGAGAAAAGATACTTTTAACTAGGCTTTGGCAGAAGAATATTCTTTATCAGACCATGTGTCCTAATTGTTTCAATAGAAGATAAGGTCACTCTACCTAGGGTATACAGTCTGAAGTCAGCTACAAGGCCTCAGTGGAGTCAAAAGATATGTGCTGTTCTGTAATGCTGCTTTCCCTACTCTATGGCCTGAAAAGTATTCCATTAGGGTAGTGATTCACCAATAGCTTCTTTGTGTTGGACAGTGAAGGTCCAAGCTGGATAGAAAGTGTGCAGGCATTAGAGACTTTATGTTAAGAAAGCTAGTTTGAAAATATAAAGTACTTGGGAAAGGAAGGGGGGAGGGAGGAGTTTGGAAGGAAGCCACATCTATCCACTCCTATTAGCACAATATTCTAGACTAGTATATGAAACAGTTTAAATATCACCTTGGAAAACACTGAGCATATTCCTGAGGGAATAAAAATAGATCTGATAAGGTTTTTCAATTTTTTTCATTTATTTATTTATTTGTTTATTTATTCATTGATTCATTCATTCATTTATTTTGCAGGGCAATGAGGGTTGCGTGACTTGCCCAGAGTCATATAGCTAGTAAGTGTCAATTGTTTGAGACTGGATTTGAACTCAGGTCCTCCTGAATCCAGGGCTGGTGCTTTTTATCCACTGTGCCACCTAGCTGCCCCAAGATCTGATAACTTTTATTTTATTTATTTATTTATTTTTTTTTGGTGAGGCAATTGGGGTTAAGTGACTTGCCTAGGGTCACACAGCTAGTAATTGTTAAGTGTCTGAGGACGGATTTGAACTCAGTTCCTCCTGAATCCAGGGTTGGTGCTTTATCCACTGGACCACCTAGCTGCCCCTAAGATCTGATAGGTTTTAACAGAGATGTGAGAGAAGGGGGAATAAAGTCAGTTGCACAGAAGTAACAAGCCCTGGGTGGCATATCAGATGAACACAGGCAACTCACCTGGGAAAGCCTACCCATCCTAATGTGGGAGGGATGCTTAGATAACTGAAGATAGAATGAGATCACTGGGACATAGTAGGTGGACACCTGGCAGTAGAGTAGTGGGAGTAAGAGTGAGAAAGATGAAAAAGAATCACTGATGAAAAAAAAAACACAATACTTACTTTATAACTTGCCTAGCTAGGTGGCACAGAGTATGCTGTGAGAGACTTCAGGTCAGGAAGACCTTAGTTAGAATCCTGCCTCAGACTCTAAAAGCTATGTGAGCCTAGGCATGTCACTTAATGTCCCTCAAACTCAGGACAAAAATAGCACCTGCCTCATAGGGTTGTTGTGAGGATTAAACCAGATAGTGTATACAAAGAAGTCTGAAAAAATTAAAATGCTATATAAAAGGCAGCTTTTGTAATTATTTCTTTGAATTGAGGTAGGAATGTTTAACATATTCCCTCCAAGATAAAAGGAAAAACAAACAACTGATTCTTGTGGTTAAGATGAATCACCCTTTTAAAACTTCCAAAGTCTCCTTTTTCTATGAACAGGTATTCACACTTTGATATTATGGTAAATAATGCATTCACAAATTTTAAGTGAATTAAAAATTTGGCGAAATGCACACTCAATTCTGAGGAAACCTATGTTATTGCATTTTATTCTTTTCCCTTTTATGATCATCAGATTTGTAGAGCAGAGTGCCCAGAATTATGATTTCCTTGTTAAAACTATTTTTCTAATTCATCAATCTCCCAATTGTTTGTAATAAGCATGTCTACTTATTTTGGGTTAGGTAATGATGGGATTTTCATCAAAATTCATTAGAAGCTACTCCTGAAAGGACATGCTTTTAAAATATTCAGATTTACACTTAATGTTTTATTAACTGTGTTTAGCCTATAATTATTTTTATAATGAAAAATTATCTGAACTGTACCATCTGATGTTTTGAGGCTAGCAGTTCAAACAAAATCCAAAGAGATATTATGCAGGAAGGAATGTTTTTCAATCATCTAGGCAACAGAGTTGATAGTTCAAATGATTAATCAGTTGGTACCTTCTCTAGATAGACTTCATATAGGCCAAACTTCCATTTTATATCAATGCATGTTTTCTCTTCATAAGAACCAAGGAATAAAATCTTCCAGAAGTTTAGAAGAGCCAACATAGACACATAATTGAAAGAATGAGGAGTTGTGCGGCTCAAAAACAAAAATACTTGTAAATCCCTCCTGGCATCCTTGATAGCTCAAAAATATGGTTGCTTTCTTTGAGTGGTTGGTTCTGATATAATTAGCAAGTGTTTGCCAGGCTATTTTGTTGGTTGAGCCTAATAAAATAGCCAGTTGAATTTACATTGACTTATTGTTTCCTCCCAAAGGAAATATTTAACAGAAATATTTCTTAGATAAAAGATGCATATTTGCTTTATGAAACCTCAAAAATACATTGCGTAGTTAGTACCTACTATATACTGCGCACTTGAGTATGAGACCTAGTGATACAAAGATAAAATTTTAAAAATCTATGGAGAAGCCTCCCATTTTCTCCACTCTACTTTCAGAACATGTGTGACTGAATTCCTGAGGTCAGTGAAAGGGGGAAATCTCTTTTAGCCCATGCAGGGACCAATTAGCCAGGAGGTCCTATGTATTCATTTGCTCGGTGCCACTCAAATGGTGGCCAGCCTAAGGGGAGAAGAGAAAAAAAAAAAAGGAGGGGGAGGAGTAACACAGAAAAAGTCTAGCAGGAAGACTGCTGGGAGTACAAACAGTGTAATTCTCCATCTTGGAGCAAGGAAATAATTCCCTGCCTCAGAGAAAGTTAAATTTTGCTCTCTTGCTCCTACCATTCCAGAGGCTGCTTGTTGGGATCTCCTTATTCCTCCCTGAAACTGAGATTAGATAAAAGTCAAGGACAGACTCAGTGGAGGGAAAGGAGGAGAGATGTAGGTCCCCTCAAACCCCAGTGTGACCAAGGGCATATAAAACCAGTGTCCTGTGGATGAAGGGGAGAATTAGATTGAGCAAGGATTATTCAATAAGTAAATATCTATAGGCAGGATATAGTTGTAGCTGAATGATTCTCCAGGGGGATTTAGGCATAAGCCTAGTCACCTCCAGATAATCAAAGAAGGATCAAAGAGATTGTTCGATCTCCCACCTTCAACTATTCTGGGTGTGTAACCTGACAGGGTGTTATGGGAGAATTGCACATGATATCTCTTAGCATCCCATGAAGAAATTCATTTCATGCAACATTATGGTACATTTTCACAAAAGTAACATTAGTATAGGAGTCAAGACAGTGACATTTGCCCTCAGTTGTGCATGAGTGTGATAAAAACACTCCTCAACTAAAGTTTTCTGGCAACTTCCCACATTACTATATTTTTTCTTAAGTCCAATTCTTGTCATTTGTCTTCCTTCCCAATATGTTTACACTTGATTCCATGTTTAAAAGCAGCATAAAAATATACAGTCATGCCAGAAGTAACAGTTAAAATGTTCAATGACTTCAAAATTTGTTCTAAATTCTGTGTTTCAGAGAAAACATTAAACAATTAAAGTATCTTTTTTTTTTGTTTGTTTTGGTGAGGCAATTGGGGTTAAGTGACTTGCCTAGGGTCACATAGCTAGTAAGTGTTAAGTGTCTGAGGCCAGATTTGAATTCAGGTCCTCCTGACTCCAGGGCCGGTGCTCTATCCACTGCGCCACCTAGCTGCCCCGAAAGTATCTTCTTTAGTAAAGACAAGCTACTTCTATTCCCACAGATATAGACAGGTTTTTAAAGCCTATTTACATTATAATTTTAAATTAAATCCTAATCTGTGGGATTATTGACATAAAAGAGTAATTGGTAACTGATATTTTTATGTCTCTAACACAGAGGTTCTTGATCTGGGGTCCATGAACTTTTAAAATATATTTTGATACCTATTTTAATATATTTGGTTTTCTTAATAATCTTTTCGGTTTTATTCTATGTATTAGAAAACAGTATTCTAAGAAGGGGGTCCATAGGCTTTATTTTTGTTTTTTTGTTTTTTTGCAGGGCAATGAGGGTTAAATGACTTGCCCAAGTCTCACAGCTAGTAAATGTCAAGTGTTTGAGGTAGAATTTGAACTCAGGTCCTCCTGAATCCAGGGCTGTTGTTTTATTCACTGCACCATCTAGCTGTCCCCTATTGACTTTACTAGACAATCAAAGGGGCCCATAAATGCCACAAATGTTAAGAACCATGGAGTCCAAGCCATTCTTTCCAATAGATATTCTTACCAATGATATGGATAATTCATTAATGCTTATCCTATTCTACTTTTGCCCATGTCCTTCATAAGTGTGCCCCAGGAGGTCTATCCAACATGCTAAAGTTCTTTCTCATGCTCTCTTTACATTGTGTGGATACCAATAGAGTATGTGCCCTATTTAGTGGTTATTTCTTATTTTGGCTACATGCTTCTTTTCCCCCCTGATAATACATACCTCCAAATGAAAAGCTTCCACCACTTTTCCTGCATAATTCCTCATTCATCCTCTTCATACTGACCACAGGCTTCTTGGTTGAACTATGAAGGATTCTTTACGTGAATTCTTCAGAGATTATAATATTCCACCTCTCAAAATAATACAATATCAATAGATTAATACTTATTTAAAAAAAAAGAAAAGAAAAAAGGGTTCTGGAGTGGTGGTGGTGGTTTTTGAGAATCTTGACTATAAACTACACTGATTAGTTTGATTGAATGTTACAGTCATGTCTTCAAATCATTTTACCGCTTATTGGACAGATATTGATAGAGCCACAGTTCAGTGTTCAGCATATTTTTAGATTAATGTGCAGCTTTCTTCACTATGCACAAGAAGAGAAGGGAACAGTCTAAATATAATCTGAGTGCTTCATCCCGACGCTTTATGGGGATGTCCTATGAGCTCCAGAAAAACATGTTCATAAAATTAGGCATGCATTAGCATAAGGACTATATTCTAAAGGGAAGCACAGAGCTTAATAGTGCCAGGGAGAACCAGGCAATGGAACTTCTGTTTATTTCTTATTCTATCTGTTACCAAGAAAGTTCACCTACATACTTCCATAAAAGTAGAGTGTCAAACGTGGTGGTAGTTAAATACATTAGTCATCTAGGCTCATGAATTCCTAGATAAAGAATTCAAACTTGAATTTGGATAAAAATGTTTTACCTCTTTATTAAGCTGTTATAAAGGCCTTCATTAAAGGGAGAACTAAATTTGTTAGGTACCATATTTAGTTTACCTCTTTACATCAAGAATGGGATCAATGAACTCAAAAGGTAAGACCTGATTTGGGCCATTATAATATGACTTATAGTATGTACAACCTTAAAAATTCTATAAAACATATGAAAAAGAATAGTAAATGCATATGAGCAGCCTATTTTAAAAATTCAATATCTGAACAATCAGCATATTTTGAAAAATACTGTATTTCATATAATTTATAATTCTGGAACTGTTACATGAACAATTTTTTTTGAGGACTCTATGGATTGTTCATGTGTTCTAGAAATGGCCTGAAAAAAAATTTTAAGGTTGTTTATTTTTGGTGAACTTCCACTCTAAAAAGCCAACTTTTTAGAGAAGAAAACCAGCAAAAAAAAATAGGTATGGAGTCAGGAGGAAAAAAACCAGATGGTCTATGTGCCATTTACTAGCTCAAATTCCATATCCTTTTTATCACAGAATTTAGAACAAGAATGAACCTTGGGGATTATTTAGGTCAGTAGTGTTACACTCAAAGAGAAACTGGCCACTAACACATAAATAAGGCCATAAATAAGACATAAATCTAGGGGGTGGGAATTAGAACACCTCATATTAGCATTATCTATGCTTTATTGTATTTTTATTTATTTTGTTCAATATTTCCTAATTACATTTTATTCTGGCTCTGGCTGCATTGGGGTGTATTACTAGCCAGTGTTTGACACTCTCAAGTAGGTAATTTTGCAGATGAGGGAACTCTAACTCAGAAGTAAAAGGATATTCCTAGGAAATAAGTAGCAAGTAGAAGAGTCTGGATTGAAAACCAGATTTTCTGATGCCAAATCCCATTCTAGTCCCACTGTCTGAATATCACAGTTTTGACATTTACAAGCTATGTGTCCATGGTCTAATCAAACTTTTTGAATCTCAGTTTCCTGTAAAGCAGAGATAACAATCTTTATATCACTTACCTTCCCACAACCTTGTGAATTCACATAAAAAGCTTTAAAGCACTATGCAAATGTGAGTTATTATTACCATCAACATCATCATCACTCTATTTGGAAATGACCCCTGGCTTCCCTGGACTCTCATAGCAATTTATATATGCTATGCATTTGGGAACTTATCGCAAAGTGTCCTTAATTGTAGTTTCAGGTAGCTATTTGCAGATGTATCTTATCTATGTAACTAAACTGTGAATTCCCCATGGTCAGGGACCAAAAATATAACTATGTCTGCCTCTGCAGGATCTCAGGAATGCCTTGCACATACTAGGTGCTTAGGAAATGTTTTTCGAATGAATGAATAAGGAAGAAGTAAAAAAAATAATGAATAAAAAAAAATCACAGAGTTGGAAGACTTTAAAAGCCTTAGTTAACTATCCATTCCCACACAAGAATCTGCTCAATAAAATACTAGACAAGTAACCATCCATTTTGTCTTGAAGATTTCCAGTGACTTCCAGTGATTTCCAGATTTCCACGGACAAGAGATAATGTAGTATAGAAGAAACAGCACTGGGTTGACATTCTTCTTCAGATACTAAATGGATGAGCATGGACAAATCACTTATTCCCTTAGTCTCAGTTTGCTCACCTGCAAAGTAGGATGTCAATAATACCTGTATCACTTACCTTACAGAGTTTTAGCAAATGAGATAATTTATGTAAATTTCTTTGCAAACCTTAAAGTACTACAAAAATATCAGATATTATTACCTCATGACTCAGCCCACTATACTTTTGGATAGCTCTAACCATTGGGATGTTTGCTCTTACATATAATCTAAATATGAGTCCTTGTGATTTGATTCATTCTTAGAAAATAAGTAGAACAAGACTAATTCCTCTCCCATGTGACAGCCCTTCAGTTGTGGAAGACAGCACCCATAAGTCTGTCTCTTCTCAGGCTTAATACCCCTAATTCCCTCAACATATTGCAACATGGTCTGCTCCTGAGGCCAGACACCATTTGGAGGAGGAGTGTTATGGAAGAATTAGCACCTTTGGTATGAGGGCTGCTGAGCTCTTTTTCAGGGCTGCTCATCTACTCCTCATCCAACTCTCATTTGTGGCTCCAAGAAGCCATACAATATGCAGTGGCCAAACCCAATAAAACCATTTTGACAGATGGGCTAACTCTACCTGAAGGCAATCAACAGGCCTCAAGCCCATTGGTGAATTAGGGGGATATCTACCACAAGCATGTGAAGATTTCACGCAGTGGACTGAGTGGATGAGAACAATTTGTTCCAGTGGCCAGGAAGGTGGGAAAGCAGGTGGTATGGAGTGCTTAGAGTTTGGTCAGACATCAAAGACACCAAGGTCATCTACTGCATCCTGGATCATCACTGGTCATCCTGGTTGTTGTCTTGTCATTAAACTTCAAAGACTCTGGAAGAGAAAGTGAGGCTGACAACCTTGTGCAATTCTACCCCACTTTATTTTATTTATTTTTTTTAAATTTTTTTTTGGTGAGGCAATTGGGGTTAAGTGACTTGCCCAGGGTCACACAGCTAGTAAGTGTTAAGTGTCTGAGGCTGGATTTGAACTCCGGTCCTCCTGAATCCAGAGCAAGTGCTCTGTCCACTGTGCCACCTAGCTGCCCTCTACCCCACTTTAAATCCAACTGTCATGCAATTCAAGACATCATGATGTCATTGTCCTCTATGAAACAAAGGATGAACAACAACCCTTCCTAAAAGGAAGAACTGGACATAGTCCTGTAGATGTCTAAAAGATGGGCTAACACTTATTTTCTGGACACTTTGCATGACTTAAAGCCTAAGAGCTTATTTTTTTTAAGCTGACTATACTTTAAAATTACCTATCTTGGGGGCAGCTAGATGGCTCAGTGGATAAAGCACTGGCCCTGGATTCAGGAGGACCTGAGGTCAAATCAGGCCTCAGACATTTGACACTTACTAGTCGTGTGACCTTGGGCAAGTTACTTAACCCTCATTGTCCCCCCCCAAAAAAAATTACCTATCTTTTTTCACAGGGTCATTATATATACTATTTCATTTGCTTATCAGATACAGAGTGAAGTTAAGTGACTTGTTCAACAGCCTATAGTTAGTGATAAAGCCAAAAGTAGAACCCATTAATTTAATCTAGTGATTCAAGGTAGATAATGGGGAAAAAGAGGAAATGGGAGAGATCATAGATTAAGAGCCAGAAGGGAACTCGGAGGGCATCTAGTCCAGCTCTATCCTATTATAGCTGAGAAAACAGAGGCTTAAAAATGTAAATAATTGGCCCAGGTTATATGTCAGACAGCTAGATTTTGCACCCAGTTTTCTGACAAATGGAATTTGATCTCAGGTCTTAATCTCATTCCAAAACTCTTGTCAAAGCTGTGATGCTTCTAGAAATAAGAAGCAACCTACTCTCTTGTCTAGTTCAAATTCTGGGTTAAAGTTTACATCTTCTATTGCAACTCAAAAGAGAGAATAATTTTGAATTCCTTTACAATTTTGTGATGCCTAAATTGTTTTAAATTTTAGGCTGGGGTTCACATATTACTTCTTTCCCACGGTAAGGAGGGAGACACACATGACAAAACTCAGCCATGGAATTTATAATAAATACAGATGTTATACCTTCTTATGCACAAACTAGTCTAACTCCATTATGCAATTTATTATGCATACTTATAATAGTCATGAAATAATGTGAGTACTCCAACTAAATTTGATCTCTTTTTTTATCTGGATATTTTCAAAATAATGCAATCCTTGGTGGGGTTGTTTTTTATTATGGTAACAAATGCTCCAATCCTAAAAACAAAAAATAATAATGCAAATCCATATGGCCATTAGCCCATCCTTCACAAGGAAAATTAATAGCAAACATGCCTATGTACAAGGATTGTGCAATGTTTGAGAAATTGTTTCACATGGAGGCATAGTTTAAGTTTTCAGTGAAAGAAAGGAATTTACTTAAAATCCTGCCATAAAATCCTCTTTAAAATAATGTCAGAGGCCATTGCTCTCATTTAAAATGAATTTTCTCTAACTAGAAAATGTCAGTATGTTCAAATACAACAGTATGTGAGGAAAAAGACATCCGCAGCCAACATATTGGCAGTCTTTTTTTTTTTCAAAGAACACAAGGAAAATAAGATTCTAAACGTAAGACCCATGAGAAAACCTACTTTAGTTCCCTGAAAAAAAATCAATAACTTTTGGGGAAGGATTAAGTCATATCATGAGCTTCTATATGACTGGTTGTTATGATATAAAAGCATGTCAGAAGTAGCAGGATCTAGGCGAGGGAGGCAGAATCTATTAGGAAAGCCATTCATTTCTTTTCATTATTGGCATAACTTCCATAACAAAAGATGCAAAATTGTCAAATTAGTTTGTTTCCCTCACAAATTTGCTGAAAGTTGGTCCTTGCCCAAGAAGCCTGGTAATGTCCCACCTGTAGCGCATTAATACAGTGTACGGAATGGCAGATTTATGACTTGTTCCAAAGACAAGCATGCAACGATCTATTTTCCTTTTACTGAGAAAGCCCCTGCATGAGATGAACTAATACATTATTGTAGCCCAACGTACTTGTTAGCTACTTTCCTTTCCTGAATTAAAAAATTGAATTATATACTCAGCCTAGTTACTGAACCTGTAAAGTTTATTAAAGTTTATCGACCATGTGTACACACTTCAGGATTTAGGTTCAATTGCTTCTCTCAAGCTGGAACATTGAATTAAGATGCAGTGCCTTGCTGTGGCTCTCATGGACTCCAACTGAGCTACAGGTAGCAAAAGTCTCCTTCAATTAGACGTAATCATCACTCACAGTCAATAATTGTGCTAAAGGCTGCTTTCAAATCTGTGAGGGATTCGCATTTAATGTACTGATTCAGCTTGTCTGAGCCAAATTCACTGTGTACTGAAACCAAAGCAATTTAGTTCTTGCCTACGGCCCTTTTGGCAGTTCATCTAGTACTGAGCACTGTAAGGACTGTGAGATACAATTTAATCTGAGACATCTGTGCACAGACAGGACCTTTTCCTTAACAGAGAAAGACTAAGTAATGGCTAAGCTGTAGTTTTATGTGAAGAACCAGGCCTTATCTCTCCCCTGAAAAATAAAGCATTTAAGATATAGTAAAAAGCCAAACCAAAAAAAAAAAAAAAATTCCTTGGGTTTATGAAATGCACACTGAGTCTACTAACAGCTTTCCTGGCTCCAGACCACATAAAGTACTTGAGCCATGATCCCTGGATTAACCATTTAAAGATATTACACTTATCACCAGCTGCAGCTGACGGTGGAGATCTTTATTAAATATGAAAGGGAAATGTCCCGTGCTTTGTGATTTCGCAGAAATATCAAAATTTCCTTTATACAGGCTTCCTGCGTTGTGATTTGACTGGGAAAGTGCTCTAATGTGTATCTGCTATCTCTCGATGGATTCCAAAAAGACCTTCCTTCTATGGCATATGAAAGAGTTGAAATTCTTATACTTATCATATAATGCGCCCTGAGATGTCTTGAAACTGCCTGAGCAAAAGTAGACTTTATAAGATCATCTGCCAATTGTTAAAGTGACAGGATGATTGGTTACTGAGTCACCTGACTAAATCTATAATTGTTTAAAAGTGGCTCTATTGTCCCTCCTGGTACTGACACAATAGAATTTTCTTTTCATTGGGTAAAATGATATGATGTGCTTAAAATAAAACATTTGCAAACAACGATTCAATTTTTCTGATTCTGGAAGCAATGGCATTATTTTCTATAAAAGAATAGGAGGATAGGTTTGCAAGGAAGGAGGGGAGATGTGACATTTATCCCTAAAATTGAGAAACATGGATGACACAGAAAATAATAGCACTACTCTGATAATAATCATAAATAGCATAGTCTAAATAGCAACACTGTAGGTAATATTTATACAGTGCTTTACACTGCTCTTAGAAATGCCCAATCATAGAAGAACACATCACTTTTTTCGACATTCACTGCCAATGAAGATGTGGACTTTGGCAAGAGTAATCTTAATGACTGCCAGAAATAGATCCAGGGAGAGAAAAAAAAAAAAGAGCCAAGAACAGATGATTGGTCTTATCCAAGGTTGGGTCTACATAATACATACTGAAGGAGAGATTTGGTGATTGTTTACTTAATGGGAACAATATATATAGTTAAACTGGATGATTAAGATCCCAAAAGGAATTCATTTAAGTTCAAATTATTCCAGTTCCGGGCATTTATACAGTTAAACTATTCAAGTTTGACGGGCTCAACCTGGCCAATTTAGGCTTTGAAAATGCACTTTAGGAGCTGAATCATCTATTTTTGTTGTCTATATTCATCAAAGTAACTAGGTAATTGCCAAATCTCCACTTTATTGTATGATACAAAGGCCATTGACATATCTATTAGGTTTTGAATAGGGGCTATTTAGAAAATAACTGTATTTATGGAAATAATTTCATTATCCAAATAATGCCCCTAAAATTATGTATATTTCTGTTACAATACAATTTTTTAGAATGTGCTCAAGAAATAGAGGGCCACAGAGTTGGAAAAGAGGCAGATTCCTCAAACTTTTGATTCTCCCAAGTAGTGAAGGGGCTTCTTGGGTGGTAGTTTTTGTTTATAAGTTATTATAAATCGGGTCCACCTTCATCAATCAACCAATTAATCATTGAGGAAACTATGGTATGACAGAAAAGTACTGGATTTAGAGATAGAAACTTGGATTTAACTTCAAGATCTCTCATTTACTAGCTGTATGATTTAGGCAAGTCATAAACTAAGTTTCATTTTCCTCATCTGAAAAATGGGGGTAGTACTGCTTAGAATACCTTTGTGAGGATCATATGTGAAAACGTATGTAAGGTCTACATCTTCTCTAATTCTTCCCCCACATAACTGACCAAGTTATATTCTTAAAGCACAGATCTGATGGTAGCTCATAAAAACTTTCTACCAAAACTTAACAGGGGTGTAATCTGTAACTTTAGACAGAGCAAAACTAATTATCAAACCATGAATCTTTTCACAGCATCAGAAAACCTAGAAGATGGTCCTTCACATTTTGGATGAATTCACCATGAAGAATTTATTTATGAGAGGACATGAACAATCGTTGGTCAGGATAAGAAAATAGGGATAGATTAAAATTTGAACCTGTGTGTGAAAAAATGCCCTCACTGATGTTATTGCAGAGCCAATGAAATATTGAAATATGGTATCCAGTCCTATTAATATCCTGGTGTTCCTCCTCCAAACAGACAAGTTTATCAATATCCTTTAAATGTGGCACCCAGTATGGAGAACAATATACCAGATTGCATTGCATTGTGGCAGAGTATATGCAAATTATCATTTCCCCACTTCTGTGGATTATGCCTCTTTTAATACAGCCTAAGATTTTATTATTGTAATTGTTATAATATTGTTGTTATTATTAACATTTTAACAAACCACTGGCTTGCAGTCTATTACAACTCTCAATTCTTTTTAACACAAACTGTTGGCCAGCCTCATTTCCCCCACCTTGTACTTGTGAAGCCAATTTTTGGAACCTAAATTTGAGACTTCATATTTATTCCTATTAAATTTCACTCCATTACTCATTTCATTGTTCCAGACTGTTGAGATCTTTTCACAATCTGATTCTCATCTAAACCTTTAGCTATACCATTTGCTTAATTTCATCATTGAATATGATAAGAACAGAATCTATACTTTCTCCCATTATTGATCAAAAATATTAGATAAATAGAATGGAGAACAGATTCCTAATGGTCTCCTTAGAGATCTCCTTTTCAAGTTTACTTCAATCCCATTAATAACTAATATTTGAGTACATTCATTCTACTAATCAAATTAACCTTGCTGTATGGATAGCTACACTAATCCACTGACAAAATTAACAAGAAAGACCTGGCATTCTAATTCCCCTCTCCTTGCCTTCACAAAACCTATCCTTGAAGACTAGAATGCTCTCCCTCTTTTCTTCTTCATTTAAAGGATTGTTTATCTCTTTTCAAGGCTCAGAGAGGGTGACATAAAGCATGGCTTTTCTTGATTCTTTATCCACTCTAACCCCACCCCTTTCTCAATGCTCTCCCCTCCTCTCACTACCATATATTTAGTTGTTGGTAGACATCATGTATACCCCCCAGTTGAAAGTGTTTGTTCAGGGCAAGGACTCTTTTCTGTTTTTTCTTTGCATCCTAGCACCTAACAGAGTGCCATGCACATGTTTGTTTTCATTTTTCAGTCATTTCAGTCTTTTCTTTTTTTTCCTTTCAAAGCATTTATTCATTCACAAATTTGATAAGCATTCCATCTGTGCCTTCATCCAAGTTGATAACAAAAATGTTGACTAGGAGAGGTCCAAGGCCAGAGCCATAGGCAAATTCCTTCCAGATTAGCATCAATCTTTTAGTGGACCTAATACTAACATGAGAGGTACATAGTGATCAGAGCTTCTTATTTTTTTTTAAATAATAAACGTTGCAGTGATTTCTAATTCTTCATGAATCTGTTTTGGAATTTTTTTTGGTGGGGGGCAAAGATACTGGCATAGTTTGTCATTTCCTTCTCCAGCTCATTTTACAGATGAGGAACCAAGAAAAACAGCGTTAAATGAGTTGCCCAGGTTCGTACAGCTAGTAAGTGTATGAGGTCAGATTTGAACTCAGGAAGATGAGTCTTCCTGACTCCAGGCCTGGCACTCTATCTACCTAGCTCCCCTAAGTACTGAAAAATGTTGAATTAAATCCAGCTGTACTCAGTCTACAGCATTGTCCTGATCTACCAACCTAGTGAACCTGTCTTATAAAATGTAAATGTTTCTACTTCTAAGGAACACCAAATGGCGGTTGACAGTGGTGGGGCAGGAGGAGCTGGAGGCCCTGGGGGCCCCAGAGTTGGAGGCTGAGGGGGCTTCCACAGTGGCTTCGCAGTGGGGTCCAAAGTCAAGGTCGGGGCTGTGGTTGAGGTTAGGGTTGAGGCCTCGGGGCCCGAGGAGAGAAAGGCCGAGGATAAGGAATGGGTTCCTGTCACCAAGCTGGGCCAGCTAGTCAAGGACATGAAGATCAAGTCTTTGGAGGAGATCTATCTTTTCTCCCTTCCTATTAAGGAATCTGAGATTGTAGATTTCTTCCTGGGGTCTCCACTGAAGGATGAGGTTCTGAAGATCATGCCTGTTCAGAAATAGACTACAGCCAGACAAATTACCAGGTTCAAGGCTTTTGTAGCCATTGGTGACTACAATGGGCATGTTGGATTGGGTGTTAAGTGCTCCAAGGAAGTAGCCACAGCTATTTGTGATGCTATCAATCTGTCCAAGCTGTCCATCATTCCCGTGAGACATGGCTACTAGGGGAATAAGATTGGCAAGCCTCACACTATGCCCTGGAAGGTCACTGGGCACTGTGGATCAGTTTTGGTGTGCCTGATCCCCACCCCCTGAGGTAATGGCATTGTCTCAGGTCCTGTGCCTAAGAAGCTCCTGATGATGGATGGAATTGATGACTGACACACTTCTGTTTGTTTTAGTTTTTGTTTTTGCAGGGCAATGAGGGTTAAGTGACAGCTAGTAAATGTCAAGTGTCTGAGGTCGGATTTGAACTCAGGTCCTCCTGAATCCAGGGCCAGTGCTTTATCCACTGTGCCACCTCGCTGCCCAACTGCTACACTTCTTCAAGGGGCTGTACTGCTACTCTGGGCAACTTTGCTAAAGCTACCTTCAATGCCACCTCCAAAACATACAGCTACCTAACCCCAGACCTATGGAAGGAGACTATGTTTACTAAGTCTCCCTATCAGGAATTCACCAACTATTTTGTGAAGACTCACACTCAGGGGTCTGTACTGAGGACCCAAGCAGCTGCTGTGGCAACCACATAAGATTTTTTTAAAACAATGAATAAACTGAACTATGCCTCCTAAAAAAAAAATGGAAGTGCTTATTTAGCATAACTTGACTACCCATTCTAAATCCTCAAAAACTGTCCTTTTAAAAATATGTTTAAAAAGCCATTTTCCAATAGCTGTGTCTAAAGGCGATGGGGGGATGTTAAGAAGACTTGCATAGTAATAACAAATATATACAAGAATTATACAAATCACTAAAAATAAAATGAATTACAAATTTGAAGCCTTACTTTATACCTTACAAACAGGGTAAGATTATGAAAAGAAAAGGATGTTGAAGGGGTTGTTTAATAAAGGCCAACCAAGGTATTTTTAATTGAGTTGTGAATTTTTCTCATTATTCAGTAAACCAATTTAAAATTATATAAAAATGTGACAAAAATTCTCATACTCTTTGATCCATTGCTAAGCATTTCCTTTCAGCTATGTGGCAAAGTGAGCAAAAGTGATGGGCCTGGAGTCAAAAAAAGACCCGAGTTCAAATTCAATCACAGACACTTACTAGGTGTGTCACCCTGGGCAAGTCATTTAACCCTATTTGCTTCAATTTCCTCATCTGTAAAATGAGCTGGAAAAGGAAATGGCAATCCACTCCAGCATCTCTGCAAAGAAAACCCCAAATAGTATCACAAAGAATCAGTCACAGCTGAAAAAATGGCTGAACAATAATAACAAATGCTATTGTGGCATAGATAGACTGACAGAGATAGTGGCAAATTCTGTATTACACTATAAAAAATGTGTATTTTACAATTCTATCCAAATGAATAATTTGTTAAATCTAAGATTTGAATTTATAAAATTCTAATATACAATATTTATAATTGTGGTAGAGAAATGAAGGTCAGAAGGGAGAGTCAGGCAGTATCTTAACACTCTCTTATCATCTTGCCCTCTTGTAATCTCTGGTTCCATTCAAGACTCAGTTTATATGCCACCTCCTCCATGAGGCTCTTCTTCTTCTTCTTCTTCTTCTTCTTCTTCTTCTTCTTCTTCTTCTTCTTCTTCTTCTTCTTCTTCTTCTTCTTCTTCACAATGAGGGTTAAATGACTTGCCCAGGGTCACACAGCTAGTAAGTGTCAAGTGTCTGAGGTTGGATTTGAACTCAGGTCTGCTTGAATCCAGGACTGGTGCTTTATCCACTGAGCCACCTAGGTGCCCCTAATGAGGCTCTTCTTAATCCCCATGGTTGTTAATTCTTCTCCCTCCCTCCCTGAAATTATTTTATATTGCATTTACTTTTCAGGGATTGCTACTGGATCTATGATTTCATGGGTACAGGGAACTAGCAAATGAAGAAACTATTTTTGCCACTTTAGGTTAGCACCAGAGTAGCCTATAACACTGAAGATCATGGACTTGCCAAGGAGTCACATAGATGGTATATATCAGAAGAGGGATTTGAACTCAAGTCTTCCTGGATCCAAGACCAGTTCTTTATCCACTCTGTCAGGCAGCCCCTATGTATTTCATATATTATTTTAAACTGTTCCACAAAACTTCCTAAGTCAGGCAGAATTACAACTATCCATATATGGGTTTCCCCAAGGAGACTATAAGCTCATTGAAGGAAGGACCAGGGCTGTTTCACTGTTATCTTGGTATCTCTGGAATATGTCTGGAATATAGTAAGTACTTGTTAATTGATTGTTGAATTAAATCAAATCAAAGTGAACATTTTAGCGCTGTATCTCCCAACAGGGACCAGGGCCTGCTTGGGTGCTGGTTACACCTTCATTTTCTGTTGTGACAAGCTCTATCTTGGCCAGTTAAAGTAATAATTCTCAGTGACCTCTTAAATCTTCTGTTCTCCTCAGGAATGGAATTACTGTATGAATTTTTGACACAAGACCCTAGACATTGGATTCAAGCATTAAGCCTTCTGTAAAGCCATCACTGATATCTCCTTCTCTGAATATATTTTTGTACTTCTTGTGTGTGAGGAAGTTTTTGTTGTTGTTCAGATATTTTCAGTCATATCCAACTCTTTATGATGCCATTTGAAGGTTTCTTGGCAAAGATCCTATAGTGGTTTGCTGTTTTCTTCTCCAGCTCATTTTACAAATAAGGAACTGAGGTAAACAGAGTTAAGCGACTTGCCCAGGGTCACAGAGCGAGGATGTGTTTGAGGCCAGATTTGAACTCGGATAGAAAAGTGTCCATGACTCCAGGCCCAGCATTATATTCACTGTACCACCTAGATGTCTGACCTTAGCATGTTACATGGGAAAGAGCACTGCACTCCAAGTCAGAAGACCTGGGTTCAGTTTCTATCTCAGCTACTTTCTACTTTTCTACTCTTAGATAATAATAACTTACATTATTACAGTAGTGGGTTAAGGTTTGCAGACTGCTTTACAAATATTAGGTCAGCAGGGTGGTGCAGTGAATAGAATGCTAGCCATGGAGTCAGGAGGACCTGAATTCAAATCCAAACTCGAATGGATACTTACTAGCTGTGTGAAAGTGGGCAAGGTGTTTAACCCTGTTTGCCTCAGGTTCCTCATCTGTAAAATGAACTGGAGAAGGCTATAGGAAACCACTCTAGGATCTTTGCCACAAAAATCCCAAGAGGAGTCATAATAAATTGGATACAACTAAAAACAACTGAACAACAAATTAAAAATATTATGTGGGGGGCATCTAGGTGGCTCAGTGGATAAAGCACTGGCCCTGGATTCAAGAGGACCTGAGTTCAAATCTGGCCTCAGACACTTGACACTTAGTAGCTGTGTGGTCCTGGGCATGTCAATTAACCCTCATTGCCCCACGCAAAAAAAAAAATTAAAAAATATTGTGTGATTTTATGCTCGCGACCTGGAAATAGGTGCCATGATTAAACTATTTTACATACAAGGAAACTGTGGCAGATAAAGTGCTAGTAATTTGTCCAGGGTCACATTACTGGTAAGTGTCTGAAGCTATATTTGAACTTGGATATTCCTGATGCTAGTCAGCTAGGTGGTAAAATGGACAGAATACTGGGCCTTGAATCAGGAAGATCTGAGTTCAAGTGTAGCCTCAGACACTAGCTATGTGACCTTGGGCAAGTCACTTAACCACTAGTTGCCTCTCAGTTCCTCATCTGTAAAATGGGGACACATTGGAGAAGGAAATGGAAAAGCATTCCTGTATCTTTGCCAAGAAAACCCTATGGACGAAGCCCATTGAAACATGCAGGATTGGAAATGACTGAATAAAAACAATAGCTTCCTGATTCCAGGACCTTTGCTCTATCCAGGCTTAGACTAGATTATCTCTAAAGGCCCTTCCAAATCCAAATCTGTGTTCTTATGTCTCTTGACCTCACCTCACCTGCCCATTTCATTTGGTTCCATCTGCAATGCTGTTCCACTCACCCCCCAAAATCATTTCCCCCTGCATTGAGTTGTTAGACAGAGAACTGGGAGTCATACCACGTAACTGGAAAAATTAAAATTCCAAGAAAATGTGATTTACTCCCAGCAAATTACTATCACATCGCTTAAGAGTTTTCTGGACTACTAATTTTTATTACAGGGCTCATTTTGGTCTTTATCTTCTCATTTTAAGAGCTGGTGACAGTTGGTTGTGAGGTACTGCGTGGAAAAAGATAACTTGAACTGCATTATCAACTTCATTTCTCTTAATATGGATTTTATTAATCTAGCAATAATGTGTGACCTTTTGATAATTTACTGGGCTGTTAATGACAAGCTGGAGAAGTTTGAGTCCCTGACGTAAAGCTACTCGCCCTTAGAACTTCATCCAGTCAAAAACATTAAAGGGATCGTTCATTAAACCCTCCTCTGGAGACATAGACTGAGAGGTTATATGGTCTTTTCGTGTATGTTTCTTCCTGAGAAATAAGGAGCAGCATAATGATAAGAAAGAACAACAACTAATATTTAAGGAGTTGGCTACCATTTGTTGAGTTTTAAGTAAGGACAGACTGCTCAGTAGGCTAGAAATTTGGCAAATTTTCTCATTTGGAATTTAAGAAAATGATTAAAATATATATAGGCAATTTTTTTTTAAAAAGTGAGAGAGTAGACTGAGCATCCTTCAAATAAAACCCCACAAAATAGATTAGTGTGTCTATTGTCTGGAACTGTTTTCAAAATCTGATATTGAAATTTATGTACTTTTTAGGATGAGCTACAAGCGAATCAGGTGAGTAGGTGGCACAATAGATAGAATTGAAGATCTACAGTCAGGAGGATTCATCTTTCTGAGTTCAAATCTGTCTTCAAGAAAATTAGTAGCTGTTTAACCTGGACAAGTCACTTCACCTTGTTTGCCTTGGCTTTCTCATTTGTAAAATAAGCTGGAAAAGGAAATATCAAACCACTCCAGTATGTTTGCCAAGAAAGCCCCAAATGGAGTCATGAAGAGTCAAGTATTACTGAAAAATGACTGAACAAAACAATTGCATAACTGCAAGAACTTGAGTCCAAACTTCAGTGAACCTTTCAGAGCTGTTATGTTGACAGGAGACAGTTAAAATGACCTGGTTGATGAACTTGGGGGTGTGGGAGGAGGTATTGACTCCCTAGAATATTTATGGAATACATAATTGTTACCAGCTCCTCTCACTGTCATAAGAAAGATGCAATGGGGGAAAGTGGGCATCAGTGACCTAAAGTTCTCCAGAACTAAAAAAGAAGTTATACTTTGAGTGATTATTTGGGGAGAGGGAGGGCATTATAGATTTTTCCTTTCCTCGGTATTAGGAAATTTCAGTCAGGAATTCTGACAAAGGAGATTAGCAATTGTTCTGTAATTTTCAATCTTACAGACCTGATGGGGGCACAGAGATCTTGTGACTTGTCCAGGGTCACACAAACAGGGTGTCTGAGAGGTGATCCCTGAACCCAGGTCTTCCTTATTCGAGTTTGGCTCTATTCCACTCTGTATCTGAGTCCTATCATATTTAATATTTTTTTATCCTTTTACTAGCTGACAGCATATCTTCTCTTAGGCTTTGGGACTCTGGGCATGGCTGATTTATAGAGATAACTCATAATAACCTCAGGAAAAGATTAATAGAATTATTCACACTTTTCTAATAATTCACATGAAGCACAGATGCTCGGATATAGCTCACTCAGCAAGGTAGTCACTGAGCTGGTCTATAGAATACTTTAAACTACCAAGTCAGTTATTGATATCTTGTCATCTAGATTCAGTTTCTGGGGTGTTGTTGTTTGTTTTTTAATGAAGTCAATGAAGCATTATTTCAGGTGTAGAAAATAAAATTGAAATTCATGAGTGTTGAAACCTAGATGTTTCTGTGATTACTATCATTTCCTGGTGGAGAAATACTGTTTTTGAAATTGTTTTGACCCTTGCATCAGACATTCCAGGAAACATGGGAACATAGAGGAACACCTGGGTACTATCCCTGAGAAATGCTTTTGCCCTTCTGGGCATCATTGGCAAGGCTACCTCTACCTCATAAGCATCATTACCATGGTTACATCTGTACCATGGCCCACTTTGCCTTACTTGGGAGAGTATAGGTGATTTTATGAGGTATATCTGCTTAATATCTGTGGAAGAGAGAAGGAAAAAAAATGAAAGATAAGTCAAAATAAAGAACCTTTCTGGCTAGAGAGTAAACCATTCATTTTAACTTACAGTTTAGAATATCTACAATGCTTTCACTTCATTCCCCAAGGCCTTCCCTTTTCCAAATTGTCTAGGCCAAGACTGTAAAAACAGCCATACCACCTGACTCTGCTGATCTCCTTCCCTCCGTTGGATTTCCTCTCCATCTCTGCCTGTTAACAACCTCTTCCTCTAGGGCCTAGCCTATGTGTCACTTCCTCTATTATCCGATACTCTTCGCTCTTTAATAATTTTCTAACTGGAATTTTAGTTACTTGGTTATGTATCCACATCCTCATCATGGTGTCTGGCACATAGTAAGTACTTGAGAATTGCTTCTTTTTTAATTTAATTCCATCCTCTTCTTGATTGTAAGGTTTCTCAGAACACAGACAGTGTCATTTCTCAGGACAGAGTCCCCATTGTCCGTAACAGTGCCTTGCGCATAGTGGGTACTTGTGTCAATTTAAATGATATCTACATACACAAGCTTGTCTGGCAGCATTCAGTTTTTCAAAAGTGTTTAAATTGAATAAAGAGATATTTATTGGTCTGTGTGATGACAAATAACCAGTTTTATTAAATTTTTCACTGGGTTGTTTTAGGATCTTGTAGATAAAGCCAGAAGATATTGGATCCCTGATAAAAACCAAGCTCTATGCTAGCTTAATTTTCATTCGTTTTGCTTCAGCCTCCTGTTTTTATGATTAATTTCTTCATTAACAGTTCATTTTTCATATGGGAGCCCTCCTGTGGCCAAAATAATACCTGTAACATTCCATGAATATGAACCAAATATCTGAGGCCTGCTACACTGACTATCTATTTTTAGAAGTAGTGGGTTTAAATGATACCTTTATTTAAATTCTTCAGGACACTTCCCTGTCAGTATCATGACAAGGATAACATTTTACTACAGCTCCTTATCAGCTTTAAAATTACCCAGCTAATAGAAATATTTTAAATAAATGTGCAGTAGAAGCAATGAATCACATTCCATATTGCATCTTATTTCAATATTATGTGGCATAGATGTAGAACTTCTCATGAAATAAGGGCACATCTGATTTGATCCCCCCACCCCCTGACACACACACACATACTTACACAGGTATAAGTAAATGGTGCTGTTTATTGAGTGAAGGCAGGATCAAAAAGATGGCATTGTTCAGCTTCCAGAATTAATTTATTTCAAACTTTGAGTCAGGAAAATAGAGGTTCAAACCCTACTTCTTGGCTTTTGTCTTAGTTTTCACATGTATAAAATGGGGATAATAAAAGTTGCATTGCCTACCTCATAGAATTGTGCATTTCAAAAGGGAAAACCTATCTCCAGTGCTTTTCAAACTTAAAAGACTGTGTCAGTGTAAGTAATTATTGTTAATATGCTATTTTATTATTATGTGATCTTAAGCTGGATAACTAATTGAACCTATTGTTTTCTCCTTAGAGAATGAGGGAAATGATCATTGATACTAGTCTTCCCCTACCTAAATCTTTTTTTTTTTGTCCAAAGTAATCAATCACTGTGCTATTGTTATCAAGGACATCTAACAAGTATTTTTGGTTTGTTTGTTTGGTTTGGTTTTTTGTGGGGCAATGAGGGTTAAGTGACTTGTCCAGGGTCACACAGATAGTAAGTTTCAAGTGTCTGAGGCCCTATTTAAACTCAGGTCCTCCTGAATCCAGGGCCGGTGCTTGATCCACTGCACTACCTAGCTGCTCCCATAACAAGTATTTTTTTAAAGATATTCAATCTGTGTGCAAACACTTTACATTGGTCTAAGTTTTCTAAACATGCAAAGTTATGTTATAGTTAACCCAAATTATTGTTAATAGCAGTATTGACAAGAAAAATGCTAATTTATTTTTTCAAAGAACTTAAAAGTGAAACACTATGTAGATAAGGTGCTTTATTTCATATTATTGCTATTTTTACTTGTTGAGGTGTTAGGGGCTTGAATACACAGGTGTCCAACAATCTATTTGAAGTTACTACTAACTCTGAAGCCTATGGATTTCCTCAGAATTTGAAGAACCAACTGGGTTGTAGAATATCATAGACTTAGCTGTAGAGGGGACCTTAGAGGTCATCTAGTGCAAACCTCTCATTTTACAAATGAGGAAAATGAGGTCAGATAGGTTTGGGCATTTGCTGAAAGTCACACGGTAAGTAATGAAACTTAGACTGAGGAAGATATTTTGGTGACGGAAGTTAGAAGTGGATAAAGAGAAAGGAAATGAGACCCTAGGAGAATTAAAAAAAAATCTTAGGTACAGAATAAGAAGTAATTAGAAAGCTGAAAATCACCCTCACACACACACACACACACACACACACACACACACACGCACACAAATGCACACAAATTGCTTCTAGACAAATGATTTAATTAATACAACACATATAAATATTTTATTTAAGCTCTCTAATTACTACAAAGCATTAGAAAAATACTGTCCAAATGAATAATTTGTTAAGAATGGTAGCACATATTCATATTTATGAAGTGTTAAAATATCTTTTCATAACTAGAATAGGTAAATGGAGGGTCAAGGAGATATTGAGGGAATAAAGAAAAGAAAGCAAAGAGACATAGTTCAGGGCCATGGCTGAGAAGTGGTGGTATAATCAGACTAAGAGGTCAGAAATAGTAGTTTGAAAATATTAAGCCTATCGCACTGAGGTCCAGCTGTATCATTAGCTGTACCATTATTGCACATTTAATTTCCATGATACCACCTATCAGTAACAATACCATTACTAGGCCTAGAGAGTTGGGAGCATCTGACCTTTGGGTTAACTATAATTGGAGCATCCTTTAATTAGGGAAAGTATCAGCTGATTATAATGTGCAGTAAGATCATTATCATTTAGGTCAGCTCTCACTAATTGATGTTTGTATAGCATAGGTTTGGGGATTACAATTCACAAAGTTAAGTGAACCTTTGTCCCACTACAAAACAAACGAGGTTGAGGTGAGCCTGAATGTTCTGGGGCAGCTGAATTGCACCAAGGGGGCACTGCTGAATGTATACAACCCCATTGCTTAGTGTTGGCAAAATTATTTCTCTTCAGATGGCTGATATTTTTTTCAATTCACCTGATACTTTCCGTTGAGGAATGCCAGACATAGAGAAAAATAGATAAGATTTGAGATCCTGTAAAATCCTAACCAACTAAAGCATGGTTTCTCAGAAAATATTCAGGGATGATAAGTAACTAAGCTGCATTTTAATGTATTTTTGAAAGAACAATAGCTGCTTAAAACATTTCATATTGGCATTTTATAGGATGAGACTACTAACTATACTCACAGTGTTTGGGTCACATTTAAAGGCTTTTCACTTACCAGCATTTCATATTTAACTGAATGCTTCTCTGCTATTGGAATTCAATATGGAAATGTGTTGAGTTTTCCTGGTGTGGTGAGGAAAATAGTGATTGACACAAGGATCGAGTAATTCTATTACATCAGGGAGGTCCAAGGGAAAAAAAGCAATTATTGAATGGGAAGTGCCCAAATTAGCATGGGATATGGAAACCTTCATCTTTAAATTGTTAATTTGAACCTCGTCCAAGTGTATCTACCAGTGTCTTGGCTGTATGTTAGCAGCTGTCAGAGAAGCTAGAATTCTCACTTCAGGTCTTACTGAAGGTCTTCAAATCACTTCAGTGATTTCTACACTGAAGCCATCTACATATCTACACTGAACCATTTTGTTCACAAAATCCTGAAGATAAATGCTTCTGTAGTAGGAGGTTGAATTATTTTGTTAAAAAAATGATAAATAGAAATATGAGTATATAGGAAGAGCATGGCTCTTATGAAGATAACAAGCCACTCCCTGACTATGAAAGCCTATTTCTTTAACAATAATATTTTTCTAGTAATGCCCTGATGTTGCTATTTGGCAGCAAATCATGGAATATCACAATCTCCAAAAATGATAGTGACTCAAAGCAAAATAGGGAGACTCAAATTGCAAATGTAATTAGGTCATAGCACCTAACCAATAGTGACTCTGATGTGCAAGAAGGGGAATAAATGATTGAACTAAAGTAGATGTATGGCCAGAAAAAGGTCATGGAAGAGTACTACTGATATGTAGTGGAAATAAGGAATGACAAAAGCACTATTATCCATGAAATCTTAAAAGATAACAGAAAGACTAAGTGTCTATTCTTTTGGTAAATATGTAGAAGTACATGGATGAGAATCAACATGTAACACTAAACTACTCTTAACTTCGGAGAGCTTTTATAATCCAAGAAGGGAAAGAATAAGACAAATGCACAGATAAATACATTACATTAAGTGCACTGAAGAGGTATAAATGGAAAAGTATGAGAAATTTGAATGGGGAGAGATTACTTCTAGGTGGGGGCATCCAAAAAGGCTTCATAGGTTAGGTGGCCCCTGATGTAAGTCCTTAAATAGAGGTATGGATTACAGTAGGTGGAGATTTGGAAAGAAGACAATCCAGGTGAAGTAACTAAATAATAACCCAATGTTAATTACCAATGCTCTTAGAAATGTTAACACAGTGTTTAAAGAAATTATTTAAGCAACTTAAGAGTAAATACTTATTCATTGCATGAATAAAATATCAGTGAAGTTTCATCTCAAAATAGATGATGTTTTATAATCTCAAAAGAAAAGGTCTATAACTATACATATTATACATATATATATATATATACATACATGTGATTATGTGTTATGGCTAACCTCTTAAAAAAATCTACTGTCTAACAATCAGAAAACATACTCATATTAGTAACACCTTACCTTTCAAAATGTTTTTTTTTAATTTCAAGGTGCTTTCATAGATTATCTTATTTGAACCTCAAAACAGGCTTTGACCAAGGAGAGACCACTTCTCCCTGAGGTCATGGGTGACCCCTGATCTAAGCATTGAAGGTAGGGAAAGGTTTCAGTACATGTAGATAAAGGAGGAGGCCAATACTAATAATGATAATAATATCTCATATTTATGCACCATTTCAAGCTATCCAAAGTATTTTATATGCATTTTCTCATCTGAACTTCAGAACAACCCTTACAAGGAATAATAATTTTAAAAATTAATAATAATAACTAATATTTATCTAAAATTTTAAAGCTTGCAAAGAGCTTTACAAATATTATCTCATCATCACCCTGGAAGGTGGCACAAATATCCCCATTTGGCAGATGAAGATCCAGCCTCAGGGAGGTTAAGAGACTCTTAAGTCTAGGGTCACACTGCTGAGTGTCTGAGAGTAAACTGAACCAAGTTCTCAGCATGTCAAGTACACTATCCACATGCTTTGTTACTTCTTTAATTATCAAAGAGGCAACACAGTATAATGGAATCAGCAGTGAACTAGTTGTCACAGTACTCTGTTCTACCCCTGACTAATAAGCCTGTGGTCAACAAGTCTTTTAGTCTTTTTGATTCTTAGTTGTCTCATTTGTAAAACAGGAACAATAATAGTGATGTCAATAGTTAGTTTCCTCATAGAATCAAACGAGATCATGTGTATGAAAGTACTTTCTAGATGACAAAGCATTTTCCAACTTAAGGTATCATTATCCTCTGAGCCGTAATAAGCATTTAAAAGTAATACTGTCTTTGTCTAGCTAGGGCTCTAGCCTGTTATTCCTCTATATGTTAGGGCTACACTGGAACAATGAGGTCATGTGTGGTGATCAAGTATCACACCAGTGGGTTTGAAGTTGTGATGTGAATTTCTCTCCAAAGTAGTCCCTGGAAAAAGAATAGGAGAAACAACTGGGTTTCTAGTCTGGATCAAGCAATTTCTAGTCATGTAATTATTTTTTTTCTTTGAGGCTTGGTTTTCTAATATGCCAGATAGGGATAAACTTGCTTTTCCTAAAATCCTATTCAATGCCTCTCTATGGTGTGGGGCTTACCCTTCTTGAAGGCTATATTAACAGAATACAAGCTCTGACAGGCAGTTCCAGATGAGTTGTATGTGCATGCATATATGCATTGCATGTATATGTATGTGTATATGCATATGAAAAAAATTATGCATATGTGTGCATATGTATGCATATGTATATACGTGTGAAAACACACATATACACAACTGCATATATGCAAATACACATATATGTGTATATATGTGTATATATATGCATATATATGTATATATATGTATATGTGTGTGTATATATATATATATATGTATAAGGAGAGAGAGAGGGAGAGCAAGAGAGAGAAAGCACATGACGTGATCCAATCTGCACTTTGGAAAAATCACTTTAGTTGCAGAATGGAAAACAGAGTGAAGTGGGGAGGGACTTGAGGCAGGCCAACCCATAAGCAGGCTATTGTAATAATACAGGCATTCGATAATGAGGGCCTGCACTAGGGTGGTGGCTGAGTCAGAGAATGAGGGTATAAGAGTAAACAAAAAGAGAAGATGGATAATGAAGAAAATGAAAGAAATCCTTTTTCAAAAAAGGCAAAAAAATAATGAGAGGGCACAATGGATAAAGCACCGTCTCTGGATTCAGGAGGATCTAAGTGCAAATCCGACCATAGACTCTTGCCACTTACTAGCTGTGTGACTCTAAGCAAGTCACTTAATCCTCATTGCCCCCCCCCCAATTAATGAACAGGAGTAGCCAAAGGGGAGAAGAGGAAGGGAAAAATCTACCTGACTGAGAGGAAAAAAGAGGAGTAGAATTATATAACCAGATAAAAGAAAGAGAGGGGAATTAATAGAATCCTAAAGGGAAAGAGTTAACAAATGAAAGGGGAATCAGGAATAAGGTGCAAAGAGCCAATGGGAACAAATTTACCTTAAAAAAAGATTAAAGTAACTGAAGTAACATAATACTATATTTACAGCAGAAGGGGGAAAATCATAACTTGAATAAACCCTAATTTTAGAGATGGCCCCAACAGTATGATATGCCCTTTATGCCCTTCCCTCAGACTTGGAGTGCACCTCAGCTCTCAAAATACACAGTGTCCTATCCTGGTAAACTGTCCCACTCCCTCTATTTCTCTGAGGTACTTTTTTTTTTTTGAAGGGCAATGAGGGTTAAGTGACTTGCCCAGGGTCACACAGCTAGTAAGTGTCAAGTGTCTGAGGTTGGATTTGAACTCAGGTCCTCCTGAATCCAGGGCTGGTGCTTTATCCACTGTGCCACCTAGCTGCCCCCACACTCCCTCTATTTCTCAATTTGTTGGCCTAGAACTGGTGATTCAGAGACTGTTGGCACTATGTGAAGAAAAATACAAATCTAACTCTTACACCTTTAAGTGTGAATGAAATAAATGATCCAATAAAACAAAAAAGAGTGACAGTTTGGTAAGAAAAACCAAGAAACCTACAATTTGTTGAACCCATTTCAAGACCAAAGCCATACAAATAATTAAATTATGGGGATGGAGAAAAAAATTTACTATGTGTCATGTGAATCCAAAAAATTAGGAGTTACTACCATGCTATAAGACAAAGCAAAAACAAATTTAAAAAAAATTAAAGTGATAAACAAGGAAACTATATTATGCTAAAAGAAACATTGGCAACAAATAAATATCAGTAATAAACTTATACTTTCCAAAATTCCTCAGCATCCAAATTAATAAAGGAAACATTTCAGGTTCAAGAAGACAGTTACGTAACATATCTTCAATGTATCTTTATTGGTTTTGGATACATCTAACAGAAAGATAAACAAAAGGAAAAAGAACGAACTGAAAAAAAATTCCAGAGAAACAAATTAAAAGTCTTATGGCATCTTCTAAATGGGACAGCAAAAGAATAAACATATTTCTCTGCACTACATGGAACTTTTGCAAAAACTGACCATGGACTAGGGCACAGGGATATTGCAAACAAATGTAAAAAATAAAAAAGGTAGAAACAATCAATACATCCTTTACAGACCATAATACAATAAGAATAGAAATGATTTCGGGGAACAGGAACAAAAACTACAAACCCAAATGAAGACTCAAGGATGAAATCTTAAATAATGAGTGGCCCAAAGAACAAATCAGAAGCAATGACTAGGTATAAGAAAAAGATAATGTTGAAACAACATACCATAATTTCTGGGATGAAGCTAAAGCCATTCTCAAGAGTAAAATCATATCCTTATAATTATTAACAAAATAGAAAAAGAGAAGATTAATGGATTGACTTACAACTTCAGGCCCATGTTGGTGCAGTGCTTGGCCTGGAGTCAAGAGTACCTGAGTTCAAATCCAAACTCAGACACTTACTAGCTGTGTGACCCTGGACAAGTCACTTAACCCAGTTTGCCTTAATTGCTTCATCTTTAAAATGAGCTGGAGAAGGAAATGGCAAACCACTCTAGTATATTTGCCAAGAAAACCTCAAAGAGGGTCACAGAGTCAGACAAAACTGAAAAGACACAACAACAACAACAACAACAACAACAACAACAACAAAAGGTTTACAAAGTTTTTATATGCATTATCTTATCTTCACATTGACCTCTTGAGATAATCCATATAGATGTTCTTATCTTCATTTATCAGGAAAGGAAATTGAGGGCTAAAGAGGTTACATGACTTAACTATGGTCACTCAATGACTCCTTTTGACATTATGTAGATAACTATAATGGAATATATAATTATCTATCATTTATGCCTTGATCTCAAACTAGGACCATTTCATCTTTTCTTCCAGGCCAAATGATTCATTGATGATTTTTTTCTACTACTTTACCTTTATAGTTCCTTATTTGTAATGGGTTACAGAAGATATATTAATGTTCATTAATTACCCCTTTGGGTAAGCTTACTTCTTCAGAGATAAGAGCAGTCCACGATTCACTATCACATAATATCACTGGAAGAATGCTGGCCTTAAAGAGATGGACAGGGGCAGCTAGGTGGTACAGTGGATAGAACACTGGCCCTGGATTCAGGAGGACCTGAATTCAAATCCAGCCTCAGACACTTGACACTTACTACCTGTGTGACCCTGGGCAAGTCACTTAACCCCAATTGCCTCACAAAAAAAAAAAAGAGAGAGAGAGAAGGACATTTCTTTCAAAGGATAGTTGGGATCACTAAAAGAAATCTAGAGTTTCTTAAAGGCAGTCTTCCCTCTGTTCTCCTCCTATTGAATTTTGGGCACAACTCATTAGTTAGTTGAAGTGTTTGTTCAAGATATAGGGTATATTTGCACATCATAGTTTAGACATCAAGAATTTTTTATCTCCTTTTCTTTGCTCTTTTACAGATAGTTGGACCAGACCTAATAAAATACATTAGTATTATTATTAGTATTGCTTGAAATGATTAGTAAAATTTCATCTGCATAGCAATCATCTGGAGGTTTTCACAAATCCTTCTTTAACTCAGACAGACCTCTATGACTATGGACAATGCTTTAGAAAATACATATTTTTCCTAAGGTATGCCTTTCTTGATATTGTTATTATCATTATAGTAATTATTTTTTATTATTCAGAGAGTCATCAAACTGATTTATTTCTGTTGTTAGAGCTCTGAAGAAATCTTTGGTATTTATCACTCTGTGTTACTCTTCTAACATACTAACAAGTTTGCAGGTTGGGTCCCTAGGAAAGGAGGTCCCTGACCACCTTCATGTTCTATGGTACCCTGTGGATGGCTACTCCTTAAATTATAGTTGAGGACACCCACCAGCGGAATTTCCATTAATAATCAGTCATTGAACATAATTAATGCTTAGCAAAGGCTGACAATAAGATAGCATAATAAAAGCAGTAGCTAAAAAACATACCACTATTATCCCTACCATAAACGTGGAGGACATTATTCTACTAATGCACAAGCTTAGAGTAAAATGATATTCTGGAACTCATGTAGGTAATAAATGTGGTGAACGGTTCTCAGTAAGACAGATCTATAAGGTCTAAAAGTCTTTTAACTCCTAACTGAGTCCTCACAAAGCTCCTTTCTGTGTGCAGTGTCTCTGATGAGCAGGTTTCCCAGCTGGGCTCCTCTCTGCAGAACAACTCTTGATCACCAGGGCTAGCTCTCTCCTGAGTCCATAGCTGTCTCTCTTTATAGCTGCTAGAGAGTCTGCAAATCAAACCTACTTCAGACCTCAAGTGACTGCCTTTATGGATTTATGTCTGTCTGGAATCTATATCTACCAGGAGTATGTATCTCTGATCCCTCAACTAACTCTTCCTGTCTCCATTTCTGTCTTTCTTTCTTGTGGATTTCAGTTTCCGCAAAGAACCTGAAAAACTCTCATTGGAAGGAAGAGAAAGTTTCTCCTTCTCTCGCTCTCCTCCCCCATTTTCATTGACCAATGAAAATTCTGTTGGCAGACCAAGAGAAGACACTTGAAATCTAAAGCAGAGGGATAAACCAAGAATAAACATAGACACAGATAGATGCAGAAAGATAGCTACCCAAGGGAGAACACAGCTTCAGGGTGTGTTTCCCGAAAATTGTCCTAGCAATGAACCAAAGAAATTACTTCTAATAACCAGAAGTTGTGGATTTATACTTTGTAAACTCTTGTTAATCCTGTTCTTCACCTAGACTCTCTGTATATTTATAGGAAAGTATGTTCCAGGCTTTTTTTTTCTTTTTTCTTTTTCTTTTTTTTTTTGGGGGGGGGTGAGGAGGTATGGGCATGATTAAAGGTAGGGGAGATGTTTTGTTCCAACTGTTCTTAATAGAATTCCTTAGCAAATACCCTTTTCTAAATGTTAATTAAGGCTACTGGCTGATAGTAAGGGCTTCTAAGCCATAATACTAGGCAAACCATAGCCTCTCAGGATTACCAAACCTGATGGTGCTAATCGGAGTTGGGAAAGTAGCCTTGGAAATGGTTATATGAGACAATACTGCTTATGACCTTCCATACAATTATATTTAAGAAAACCTTATTTTCCTGTGAGATTTTGTAAACTGGCTTGTATTCTCCACTAGCAGTGCCTTTGTCTAAAGTTTCCATATAGAAAGAATCAATCAAAGACAGAAATAAAAGTATTTTAAAAACTTGTTGGCTTTAGCAAATTTTTAGACTTGGGGCTAAAAGGAATGATTTTTACATCCGTTAAACTTGTATATGAAATTGTAATAATTGATGTTGATATCTTTTCCACCATCCTTTTACAATTTTTCAACATCAATAATTTGTTTAAATAGATCAGGTTGTTTTAATTGAATACCGTATCATTTGCACATTGTATTTTTTCTTTTAGTTTTATATTAATGCTAATATTTGCTCTAACAAAGATCATACTTTTTTGTAATAAACCTATTAAATAAGAGGGGGAAACATTTATCCTTGAAGATAGGATAATATTTTAAATTGTCATCAGAGACCACAATGAAATGGGAGTTCATATTATTGGAGAAAAATTTGACAGTCCAGTGATAATAATAGTGGAAATAATTATATGATCTATCTGTAGAGATGAAATATCAAATTTGTCATTTCAATTCATAGTTCTTGAATATGTTGAGTGCAAGTGCTCTTATGTAATATATTGCTCTATTATCTTGTCCTTTGGGGCAAGTTTGAAGAAATTGTGATTCAGTGAAGAGAGTGTGGCATTTACAGATAGGACTTGGGTTTGAATCTCAGCATTGTCATTTATTCCTTTTTTGACCTTAGGAATGGCATTTACCATAAATGGGAATTGGTTGCCTTTTCTTTAAAATAATGGGCTAGACTAGATTACCTCTCTTTTTATTTTATTTTTATATGGAGTTAATATTAATCTCTCCCATTTCCTCTACCCTTATTAAACACTAAAAATAAAAATAAAATAATAAGAATCCATATGCATAGTCCATTAAAACAAACTCCTACATTGTCTATGTCTAAAAAAATATGTCACATTCTACATTCAAGTCTATTACTCTCTGCCAAGAAGTGAATGGCACATTTCGTCTTCAATCCTCTGAACCTGTGCTTTGCTACTGAATTGATCAGAGTTCTTGTATTGTCAAACCGTCCATAGTTAAAATTTCTCTGGCCTCTTTTCCTGACTGTCTTGGCTTTGCCACCAGCATCCTTCTCTCCCATCCAGCAGCCTTCTTTACTCTTCCACATCCCTCCTCCCATGTGATTTCTTCCTCTAGATGGTCATATCCTCCTGGAATTACCATTTGAAGGGAAGTGCCCCACCTAGTCATGATCTCTATTCCTTCCTGTACTCCACTTCTGACTCTGGACTTCTTTCTTCAGGCTGTTTTTCAGATGTCTTTTATGTGATATCTTTCCCCCATTGGAATGTTAACTCCTTGAAAGCAGGAACTGTCTTTTTTTTTTTTTCTTCTACATGTACTCCCAGTGCTTGGAACATAGTAAGTGCTTAATAAATGCTTTTTGACTTGACTATAATATTTCTGCTATTGTATAAATTGTTCTCCTAATTTAGCTCACTTCACTCTTTAGGAACTGCTATTCCTAAAGGCCTCCCTGGTTTCTTCTTGAAACTGTCCATTTTGGAGGCAGCTAGGTGGCTTAGTGGATAAAAGCACTGGCCCTGGATTCAGGAGGACCTGAGTTCAAATTTGACCTCAGACACTTGACACTTACTAGCTGTGTGACCCTGAGCAAGTCACTTAACCCTCATTGCCCCACAAAAAAAAAATAAGAAAAGAGACTGTCCACTTTGTCATTCCTTGTAGCACAAATAAAAACCCATTATATCTTGTATCTATACATCATAACTTTTATAACTATTCTTTAATAGGTTGTCACCTTTTTAGTTTCTACTTTGGGGCTACTATCAAATGAAAGCTTCTGTAGATATTTTTGTACATATGGGTCTCTTTTTCTCCTTTGATTTCTTTGTAGTTTGGGCTTAGTAGTGGTAAAGGTGTGTCAATTTAATGACTGTTTTCTAGAAAGCCTGGACCAATTTATAGTTCCAACAACAGAGCATTGTTGCTTCCATCTTCCCTAGGTTCCTCTAACATTTGTCATTTTGGGACTAGATGACCCCTAAAGTCTATTCCAGTCTAAGGCTATGCTCTATGAGAAAAAAAAAAGTCAAGTAAATTATTGAGGTAAGCCCCATTAGACATTTTTCCTTATGAAGAACAATGAGCTGGATGCCCTACCTTCCCACATCTTATCCCACCAACTTTATAAAAAGTCTTATAGGTAGGTGGTGGGAGTGGGGTGAAGAGGGGGAATACAAAGCCACATGAGTCTCTATATGTTAGTTTGCACATTTTCTTTCTTCCATTCTGCTCCTTACCCTACCCCATAGGACATAAGAATACCATGAAAACAAAAGCAAAGCAAACTTCTATCTATTTGGAGCCCTCATGGAAAAAGGTAGAAATTTCACAAAATAGTGGAACTAGGAGTGGGGAATTTCGAGTGGTCCTGAATTTTGGTGGACTATCGACCTTAAATAAGAGACTAAACAGCTGCTCACAGTTGTTGTAAGCATGTGACCCCATAACAAAAAAAGCTAAATGCTTTTTTTTTTTTTAAGTGAGGCAATTGGGGTTAAGTGACTTGTTCAGGGTCACACAGCTAGTAAGTTTTAAGTGTCTGAGGCTGGATTTGAACTCAGGTACTCCTGACTCCAGGGCCAGTGCTCTATCCACTGCGCCATCTAGCTGCCCCAAAAGCTAAATGCTTCTTAAACCCCACCTTCAGTCTCCTCTTCTCCAAGGAAGCTTCGGCATCAGCTCAGACCATTTCATCCTACTGATCAAAACATGTCAAGGGTTCTTATTGTTCCCTGAATAAAGTCCAAACTTCTTAACTTGGAACTCAAAGTGCTTCACAAACTGGGTCCAGTTTAATTCACCTCACACTCTCATATTCTGTGCTATGGTCATTCTAGCACAGAATATGTGGGCAATCTAGCAGAGGACTACTTGCTGTTCTGGACTTTTCTACCTCCACACCTTTGCTCACACCAATGCTCTACCTGAAATGCCATTTCCTTACATCTGGCCATTGAAAGCCCTGTATTTTAAGAGCCAGTTCAAATATTGCATTCTTCATGAAGCATTCCCTGATTCTCCCCACCTCTTGTGATATTTTCTTCATCTGAATTTGTAACTCTTTTCTTTTGTCTCTCATGCAAATACTGTATAAGAATTTGAATTCTAATTATTTATGTACATGTACTGTATATGAAATTATGGTTCAGTAAAAAGACTGTTGCATTTACAGACAGGACTTGGATATGAATCTCAGCACTATGATTCCCTGCTTCTGTGGCACTAGGAATGGCATTTAATATAACTGGGACTTGGTTTCCTTTCCTTGATCGTAAACTGCTTGAGTTCATAAACAATGTATTATTTCACTTTGCATCTTTCTCCCAGCACCCAGTACAATGCATTATATATAACATGTATGTTATATAGGTTTGTTAAAAAAAATAATTGAATTAATTAAGACAATATTCTCATCAGCATAGTGAGCTAACCAATTGAATATACCAGCCATCACACATACTTCAAGATTATCTAAGTATCTCTTGAATCTAATGGGATTTATCCTTATTGTATTATCTTTGGTAACCTCCTAAGCTACTATTTTTTAAAAAAGTTGTAATAGATGGATAAAATGCTGCCATTTGGGGATAGCCAAGAAAATAAAATAGCTGCTAATCAATTAACATATTGAGCACTTATTAGGGATAAGACAGGATGTCTCATTTCCCACTCATATTTCTATTTATTCCGCATATTACAAAGTCTTGAAGGGCTCATGTTGAATGTTTTTCTTAAATTATCTTGGTTGAAATTTAGGGCATTATTCATTTAGCACTGGATTTGATACTAGTAATCAAAGATTATGGGAACATTTTTTTTCCTTTCAAGAACATAGACAAATACTACTTTTCATTGTTATTTTATCCTTTTTTTGCTACTAAATCTCACTTTGTAAAAAGGTGATTCAATTGGCTATTTCAATTTAGTGTCCTGGTCTAAGTAAAAACATCTGATTTTGTCTATTCATTCTTTCCTGAAAATAACATGTTAAGTGCTCTTCTGTTTAGGAAAACTTATTCAAATAAAATACATGAATATGTGAAAAATAATGTGGTTTTGACTACTTTCCTGATATGTGTGTGTACACCTGATTGAAGGTTCACACAGAGGGAATAATCTGCGGTTCAATTTTGATTTGGATATAGGAAAGAATTGAATGAAATTCCACATAGGGAATGATTTAGATGAAGAGAGAGCATGCTCATTAAATGATACTAACTGGATACGGGTGCCTATTACCTTCAAACATAGGACTAGCATTCAACATGGTCTTGACAAATTGAAGTAGGATGTTGGTCTAGAGAGACAAGTGCAGCACAGTATGTTTAGTAAGGAAAAGAAATAACATGCACACAATATAAAGCTAAAATTCTTATTCCCAAATACACCAGCAAAGGTCTGTGGCTCATATAGAACTATAGACTGAGCAATAGGAGTACATTAAATATACACATGTTTAACAATAGCACTTATTATATAACTATATGTAACTATAAAGATTATTATTATTTTATAAAGTTTAAATAGCACTCACTTTGTGCCAGCCACTGTGCTAAGCACTTTATAATTAGTATCTCATTTGATCCTCACTACAAGCCTGGGAGATAGGGGTTATCATCATCACCATTATTATTAAAATTTTACAGATGAGGAAACTGAGGCAAACATAGGTTAAGTGGCTCACTCAAGTCATACAGCTAGTGTCTGTGGATTTGAATTTAGGTCTTTTTAACTCTAGGATCAGCACTCTATTCACCCTACCAACTAGTTGGTTGTACATGTTTAAACATATATGTTTGCAGTGTGATTTTGTACAAATATCTCTGTTAGACTTGGCTGTAACCACATAAGCTTGATGAATTCTTTCCTAGATACTTGGCACTGATTAGAGCCCAACAAGAATATGAAGGTTGATTTTTCTCTTCAATTTGAAAAAAAAAATAAGTTACAAAAATCCCAGAGAATAAAGGCTCTATCCTTTTTTTCATATTCTCTTTTTGAATCATAATGACCCATACAACAGGTAAGTAATCTCTGTGGCAGTTTTACCTCTTGCTATAGACTGTCATAGTTGGGGGAAGGGAGTGAGGAGATTGTATAAAATATGTATTCTCTATCTGTTTGTCTGTCTCTGTCTCTCTCACATGTGCACACAGTCTGTGTGTGTGTGTATATATACATACATACATACATATATGTGTGTGTATATATATGCACATACTTATGTATATTTGTGTATATATACACACACACATATATATATATGTCTCTCACACATGTACCCAGTCTCTCTCTGTGTGTATATATATGTATATATATACGCCTATGTATGTACATATGTATATATATATAGAGAGAGAGACTACATGCACATGCGAGAGAGACATAAAATATATATGCAACTGTGTGCATGCACATATGATACAAACAAACACACATGTACATACATATATATGTGTATGTCTATCTATATCTATCTATATGCAAAATGGGGTATATGAGGTGTTTAAGGAGGACTTCTGGTATGAGGGCTTGTTGAGCCCTTTTCAGGGCACCTTATCTATCTTTGGTGTCTACCCGTGACTCAACTCTCACCTGTGGCTCCAAGAAGCTGTGAGCAGTGGCCACAGTCCATCAAACCATCTCAGCAGATGAGTTAAACCAAGTTAAGAGTAATCAATGGGCCTCAAAGACAGGCCATTGCCAGTCATCCTGACTTCTGTCTTGCCACTGGGCTTTGATGATTCTGTAAGAGAGAGTAAGACTGATGACTTTGTGTAACTCTGCCTCACTTAAATACAATTCAAGCAAGAGTCTGGACATCACCTCTTATGTCTTTGGTCCTCTTCAAAAATAAAAGACAAACAACAACAACAACAATATGTAAAATGGGGACATAGTGGCAATCTAAAAGGACCAAGAAATTGCAAAATAATCTAATATCAATCCAGTAGGAAGGCAAAATAAATTTAAAATCAGAATCTTGGGTTTGAAAGGAACCTCAAAGCTTAACTAGAATAGCTTCTATGTTATCACCCACAAATTGTTATCCAGCCTCTACCTGAACACTTCCAGTGACAAGAAGCTCACACCCTTTAGGAAGCCCACTCCATTTTTCAAATATCAGGGAATTATTTCTTATAATGAGCAGATTTTCTGGACCTTCTATGCATTGGGACTACTTCTGACTTCTGGGGATAAGGAAAAAAAAGTCTAAGTGGTTATGTCTTTTAAGGGATCTACCCTTTTCCTTTTGTATTGTTTTTTTTTTTTAATTTTTAAAACTTCTTAATCATTTTTTTAATTTTAAATTTTCTTTAAAAAATTAACAGTTATTTTCATATGAACAAAGAACAGAAAATGAGAATCTCTATGAAACTGAATTTCTAAGTACAGTTTTTAATGCATACATTAAATGTAACACAATCATACCAACACTGTTTCATTTTTCTTTACCCTCTTCTATACTTTTTTTCTCCTCCTTTTTGTGTTTTTTAATGCTTTATTAATTATCTTTTTTGCATCATTATCACTGTCCATTGATTTACCCCCATAACTTTCTATGGTAAAATAAAGGCTTTCTCTTATTCTTAACAAATAAGAAGAGATAATCAAAACAGTCACACCTTGGTTATATCTGGTTATATACCTCTAGTCCATCACCTCTTTCTACAGTGGTGTAAAGCAGGCTTTGAAATCTTGCTTAGTCATTGCAATGATCAGAAAAAGAATCTAGAATAATACAGCTTTATGCTTAGTCTTCTGATACAATAATAATGGTTGATCTCATCATATTTAAACATCTCCAATTTAATTTTATGGATAGAAACACAATAAGAAAAAAATGAATTTAAATGTTTTAAAGCCAAGAGAACTCATGAAGAAAAAGTAAAGGCATTTAGCTTTAGAACACTTAAGGGAAAAAAACCATAAAAGAATAAATAAAACTTGATTAGAAAGAAGAAAATGAAATTACTATTGGTTATTTATATATATATATATATATATATATATATATATATTTTTTTTTTTTTTAATTAAGTACATTGGGGCAGCTGAGTGGTGCAGTGGATAGAGTACTGGCCCTGGAGTCAGGAGTACCTGAGTTCAAATCCAGCCTCAGACACTTAGCACTTACAAGCTGTGTGACCCTGGGCAAGTCACTTAAACCCAATTGTCTCACTTAAAAAAAAAAAAAACAGATTAAGTACATTACAATGTAGAAACCAGCATTTAGGTAAGGCAGAAAAGATGGTCTAATGACATAAGTAATTAGCATTAGAATGATTTGATTTGTTGTTTTTTACTTGTTTCAGTCATATCAGACTCTTCATGAGTTCATTTGGGGTTTTCTTGGCAAAGATAATGGAGTGATTTACCATTTCCTTTTCAAGCTCATTTTACAGATGAGGAAACTGAGGTAAATAGTTAAATGACTTGCCCTAGGCCACACAGCCAGCAAATATCTGAGGCTAGATTTGAACTTGGAAAGATTAGTTTTCATGACTCCAGGCCTTGCACTGCATCCACTTTGACACCTATCTGTCCAATGATTTGACTAGGAAGTTTGGTTTCTTTACTAGCCATATTTTAAAAGATAGCTAGATAGATAGATAGATAGACAGACAGACAGATAGATCGATCGATAGATAGATAGATAGGAAAATATATGTAATAAACACACATATATATACATATGCATGACAAGTTATGACAATTAGGTGGCCTAAATGATATGAATATTTGAAATTCTTTCTATTCTTATGATTATGGAAGTCCCAACTTCTTTTGAGGCCAAGCAAATATTAATGCTCATTATCTTTTCTGTTCATGCTAAAAAAAAAAAATCCTATAATGCAGTGATTTGGAAAAAAAAACACAAACCTATTTTATAAGAGACAAGAAAGTGTCAAGTATATTTAGTGTATGTGTAAACCTTTTTGCAGAATGTGTGAAATGCATATTATAATCATATTTCTTCTTTCATTGTTGATGGGGGAGGGGAGAATTATTTCATCATTTCTTTGTTAGAAAACATTACATCTTCTCCCCCAAATATGCTGGGAAACAAAAATGGTACCAGGAAGGTAATCAGTTCTGTTTAGCAAGAAGGCTCCACATGCTAAAGTTCCTAGTTGTCAGCAAGTCTAACTACTCCTCAGTACAAATCATCTCCCAGGCACAGCTGAATGCAACATTACTTTCACAAGAAACTACAGCAAAAGTAGCTATTAGGTATAAATACTCTCACTTGCTGAATTGTTGATGCTTGCCCTTCATAAATCAAAACATTACCGAATCTAGGCTAAAGCTAACAGTGTAAAAGGCTTTATTGTTCCAATGCCCCACTGACGACACACATATTAACCAGGCCTATTGTCTTCCTGCGTGGGACTCAGGAACTGTTAACACTATTAGGCTGTTTAACCATTAGCTAAATACATATTAGGCTGAATCACAGAAACCACGGAAAGAGGCCCCTAGCTATCTAGTAAGTTTGGTTGGGATCTCCATTTGGTTCTACCCTTTATTATGATTAAACTGCTTTATTTATGACAATAATTGTTACATATGCTCTCTGGTGATTTATTGTTGTGGATGGCAAAAAAAAAAAATACTCTGAAAGTTTGCCAAAGGGCGTCTACTATTATTGATATGTACATAAAGATGATAAATGATGAACTATATCCACCAAATTGCTACCAGTTATTATTAGTTATTACTCTTGTTTTATTTTGTGAAGATTATGTGGTGCGATGACGGCCTCAGGGGCTCTAAACATTCCTGTTTGGTGAGCACAGGCACTAAAGGTGTTCTTAGACACGTACAGTAATGCCAGGCAGTAATCTGGAGACAATTTATAAAGAATCAGTCTCAGATTTCAAAGAGTCATTCAGACACCCACGCTTCAACATACTTTTCATAGTTGAGTCCTTGTAGTAGACGATTCCTCATTTTGCAGGCTTAATGAGTGTCTACTATTTTTAACCTAGGTTTCCAACAGCCAAGCAAATAAGGCCCCAGTCTCCTGCCTGGATAGGGTGCATTTCTTTGAGGTTCAGTAAGTCTCCGCCTTAACCTGCTGGAGGAAACCTGGGCTGGTCAGACATTGGTGAAACAAGGGAAGGCAACAATATGGAAGGCCAGGTTATAGGCCTAAAGTAGCAGAACAGAGTAACATAGGGCACAAGCCTCAAAAAGGAAAATCCACAGCAATTCAAGGTTGCTTGGCCAGAAATCCCAAGTGATTTCCTTGAACAAAGAGTCTTTCCACTAAAGATAAGTCTTGGGGGTAAAATAGGAAGCCTAATATAAGATTAGGGCTCTAAATTAGATTTGGTTGTATTAAATTAACTACAGTTCTATTGTTAATTCTGCCTCTGTGTCTCTATCTCTATTGCTGTCTTTCTGTCCCTCTGTCTCTTTTTGTCATTCACTCTCTCACATTAGTATGTATGTACATACACATGCATATACACATATATACACACACATATACATGTGTGCATGTCACGGTCAGAGAAAATATACTTGACATTATATATAATCGAATCTGTAGAGACATGAGAGGGAAAAGAGAGGAAAGGCATTCTTTTCCACATAATGCTGCCACAACCAAGGCCCTCAATTACTCTACAAACATTTTAGGAAACTCTGAACAAGCCTAAGTCTAACCCAATGAAATTTAAATTTATGGACTCTATTTTTTTTATTCTGAAATGCCCCCCCCACAAAGTCATGAGGTTGATTTACCAACTTTCACACACACACACATACACACACACACACACACACACACACACACACACACACACACAGTATACCCCAAAACCTTTAGAAGTCCTATAAACACTTACCAGCATAAATCTGCCACTGTAGTCTATTTTTTTTTGGGGGGGGGCAGGGCAATGAGGTTTAAGTGACTTGCACAGGGTCACACAGTAAGTGTCAAGTGTCTGAGCCTGGATTTGAACTCAGATCCTACTGAATTCAGGGCCAGTGCTTTATCCACTGCGCCACCTAGCTGCCCCTTATAGCCTAAAATTTTTAAAAGCCTTGATGAATGTGATATGGCCACAGAACAGAATCTACTTTTGAACGATTTCTTCCATTTCCAAGAAAACCCCAAATGGGGTGACAAAAAGTTGGACACAAGTGAAAAACATGAATAAACAAAAAAGTGCTTACTGTGTACCAGACAATGGTCATACAAGTACAAAGAATAAAACAAGCTCTGCTCAAAATAAGCTTATAACCTAAGACAAGCCAAAAGATGGGGTCATATAAACCTCAAATAACAATTAATTCTTTTCATTTGTTTGTTTTTTTCTTCTTTCTTGTTTTTTTTAATCTGATTCTTCTCTTATAACATGACTAGTATAGAAATATGTTAAACATGATTTTAATATATAACCTATATCAGTTTGCTTGCTGGCTTTGAGAGGGAGGAAAAGATGAAGGGAGAAAAATTTATAACTCAAAATCTTACAAAAATTGAATTTTGAAAACTATCTTTACATTAATTGAAAAAATACCAAAAAAAGAGAAAAAAATAATTATGTGAGGCATAGATAAAGAGGGATGGCTTTCTAGGCATGGGAGAACCACAACCACAAAGGCACAGAGGTGAAAAATGGTATGTCATGAATAAATAGAGAGAAGTCCAGTTTGGTTGGATTATAGATTATGGAAGGTGACTACAATGAGGCTGAAAAATAGGGTGGGAAAAGGTTGTGCAAAGCTTTAAAAGCCCAATAGAGGAATTTATAATTTATCCCAGAGGCAAAGGGAGGCCAGTAGTGTTGATTGTTTAGCAGAATCACATGGTCAGATCTGTGTTTAAGGAATATTTTCTTAACAGTACCACATGAAATAGACTACTGTGTAAGAGATTTGAGAAAGAAGGCAGGCCAATTAGGAGGCTCTTGCACTAATCTAGAAGAGAGGTACATAACAGCTTGCCTGAACTAAAGTGGAAGCCAAAAGAGCAGAGAGATGTAGTCAGATAGAAAAGAGACATCATAAAGGTGAAAAGAAAAAGGTTTGGTGACTGATCTGATATGGAGGTGGAGGAATGGAAAAATAGGAATTGAGAACAACACTCAGGTGAAGAAACAGAAACATGGCAAGGAATATGGTGCCTTCAACAGAAAAGGGAGTTATGTCTCGCCTTCACATATTATTGCAGATATTAATGAATAAAAATGGAATTATGTATATATGAACAATGGTGATAGTTCTATATGACAATCCTCTGAGTATATTAGGACTGCTTATATTTCTCCATCTTTCCCCCCAAGTCTTCTTGTCTCCAGGTTACATTTCTCCAGTTCATTCAACAAACTTCCTATGGTTATTTTGAAGGGGGTATCTCTTACTATCTCTTCTTGCAGGGTTTCATTTGTGATATATAGGAATGCTGATGATTTATGTGGATTTACGTTATATCTTGCTACTTTGCTAAAATTCTTGTTTCAACTAACTTTTTGAGTCTTTGGGATTTTCCAAGTACATCATCATATCAGCTATAAAAAGAGAGAGTTTTATTATCTCATTCCCTATTCTTATAACTTCTATTTCTTTTTTCTTCTCTTATTGCTATTGTTAGGATTTCCAATAAAATATTCAAAAATATTGGTGACAATGGACCTGCTTGTTTCATACCTGATCTTATTGGGAAGGTTTCTAGCTTATCACCATTACAAATAATGTTGACTGATGATTTGGCATAAATGCTTTTTATCAATTTAAGGAAAATCCATATATACCCATACTTTCAAATGTTTTTTTTTATAGAAATGAGTGTTGTATTTGTCAAAAGTTTTTTTCTGCATCTATTGATATAATCATGTTTTTTAAACTTTTATTATTGATGTAATCAATTATATTAGTTTTACTTTTAACCATCCCTGCATTGCTAGTATAAATCCCACTTGATCATAATGTATAATCTTTGTAATAGATTATTATAATCTTTTAGCTAACATTTTATTTAGGATTGTTATATCCGTAGTCATTAAGTAAATTGTTCTATAATTTCTTTTCTCTGTCTCTTCCTGGTTTAGGTATCAGTATCATATTTGTTTCATAGAAAGAGTTTGCTAGTGTCCCTTCTTTGCCTATTATTCCAAATAATTTATTAAATATTGGATTTACTTGATGTTTAAATGTTTGATAAAATTCACTTGTAAATCCATCTGGCACTGGTGCTTTTTTCTTAGGAAGCTCATTAGCTAAAATGATCAAAGGAGAAAGCAACAAATGTTAGAGGGTATGTGGAAAAATTGGAACACTAATTCATTGTTGGTGGAATTGTGAACTGATCCAACTGTTTTAGAGAGCAATCTGGAATTATGCCCAAAGAGTTATTAAACTACCTATACCCTTCGACCAGAAATGCCAGTACTAGGACTATTTCCAAAGATGATTAGGGAAAAAGGAAAAGAACCTATATGTTCTAAAACATTTATAGCAGGTCTCTGTAGTAGAAAAAAAATTTCAGGGATGCCCATCAATTGGGGTATGGCTGAAGAAGTTGTGGCATGTGATTGTGATGGAATAATAATTGGTATAAAAATGATGGCAGAGAATTGGAAATTGAGGGAATGCCCATCAATTGGGGAATGGTTGATTGTTATATGAATGTAATGGAATACTATTGAACTATAAGAAACAATGAGCAAGGGATTTCAGAAAAACCTGGAAAGACGTATGTGAACTGATGTTGAGTGAAGTGAGCATAACCAGGAGAATATTGTACACAGTAATAGAAACATTGTGAAGTGATCAGTTATGATATTGTACTTCTCAGCAATACAATACAATGATATAAGACAATTCCAAAAGACTCATGATGGAAAATGCTATCCCCATCCAGAGAAAGAACTATAAAGTTTGAATGCAAATTAAAGCATACTATTTTCATTGGTTGTTTTTTTTCTTTCTTGTGTTTCTTTGTGTTTTTTCCTGTTGTTCTGATTCTTTTATCACAACATGACTAATGTGCAAATTTGTTTAACATGTGTAGCCCATATCAGATTGCTTGCTAGACTTAGTGAGGGGAGAGAGGAGGGAGAAAAATCAGGAACTCAAAATTTTATAAAAATGAATGGTGAAAACTATCTTGACATGTAATTGGAAAATATAAAATATTAAGTAAAAAAGGAAATAATGAGTTCAATGATCTTAGAAAAATATGAAGACTTACACAACAAAATGAAGAACAGAACCAAAGCAACATTATATATAGTAACAGTGATATTGTTTTTTGTTTTTGCTTTTGTATTTGGTGGGGCAATGAGGGTTAAGTGACTTGCCCAGGGTCACACAGCTAGTAAGTATCAAGTGTCTGAGGTTGGATTTGAACTCAAGTCCTCCTGAATCCAGGGCTGGTGCTTTATCCACTGTGCTACCTAGCTGTCCCACAGCAATATTGTTTTAAGAATTACTTTTGAGTGACTGTTATCTTGACTATTATAAATTCACAAATTAACTACAAAAGACATGTGAAGAAAGATGTTATCTGCATTCAGAAACAGCACTGATAGAGAATGATTTTACATCTATATACATCTATATGTGTATACACATATGCATATACATACATACATACACATATGTGTGTATATATACCTACATATATACACACACAGATACATACATATTTATATCTAATGGTAGCCATTTCTAGGGTAGGGGGGAAGGGGAAAAAGAGAAAAAAATTAATTTAGATAGCTTTATTATATATTTTTAAAGAATAGCAAGTTCTATATAATATATATGCTTATATATAAGCAAGTTCTATATAATATTGTAATATACCTACATATATACACACACAGATACATACATATTTATATCTAATGGTAGCCATTTCTAGGGTAGGGGGGAAGGGGAAAAAGAGAAAAAAATTAATTTAGATAGCTTTATTATATATTTTTAAAGAATAGCAAGTTCTATATAATATATATGCTTATATATAAGCAAGTTCTATATAATATTGTAATATACCTACATATATACACACACAGATACATACATATTTATATCTAATGGTAGCCATTTCTAGGGTAGGGGGGAAGGGGAAAAAGAGAAAAAAATTAATTTAGATAGCTTTATTATATATTTTTAAAGAATAGCAATTTCTATATAATATATGTGTAGTTTTATGTATAGTCATCTTTTTTATTATATTGTTATGGGAGAAAAGAAGAGAGTATTTCAGTGTCTGGTACCTACATTTCTTTATATATAAAATGTAATGTTTTAGGGTGATCTTTTTTGCTTTCTTCGCACCCCCAGTACTTAGCACTGTGCCTAGCACATGGTAAGCACTTAATAAGTGCTTGTTGACTAACAACTGATCAATATAACAGCTACCTTACAGGGTTGTTATATAGATGAAATAAGAGCATATGTCAAGGGCTTTGCAAAATTTAAAGCATTATATGAGTGACAGATAACAACAACAACAACAAGAGCAGTAGCAATAACAACAATACATCAGATCAACAGAAAAAATATTTTATTATTAAATGACTCAAAATACCAGACTGATTCAGTTATAGTCTGTTTGTTTGTTTGTTTGTTTGTTTGTTTGTTTGTTTGTTTGTTTGTTTGTTTGTTTGTTTTTTAGGCCATGGAAACACAGCCTTCATGTTGGGGAGTGTAGCAGATTTATGCTCCAAAGTCACTGGAAATTGCATGGTCTCCTGTTTTTGATAATATTACAAAAGGTTTTTCCTGGTTCAGAAAAGCTAAGAAGAAAGCAAGGGACAATTCTCAAAAGAAATAAAAAAAGCTCCCTATCTCTCACGATGTTTTAGTTTGCTTTACAAGCCTTGACCCTCTTTTCTCCTACTTGAATCAAATGAGGGGACTCACCTGGGAAGAACCTTCCTTTTAGGCTTCTCTTCAACATCGTAATTAGAACCTTGGGGCCAATTTAGTGTACAAAAGCCTCCCAGTTCCATATCCCTATGCCCTGTGGCTAACAAACTTTGACCTCCTGCTCTTCTATTCCCTTGTAAGGGAAGACCTTATAAGCTTTTCTCTTCCTCTGCCCAGTTCACCTCTCTCTACCTCAGCCTACCTCTTCCTCCTCCCAATCTTTCCCTGCCCAGCCTTTCCATTTCTGCATCATTTACCAGGGAATTAATTCTCCCTCCCCCTTTAATTAAAACAAACAAACAAACAAACAAAACCTTCTTACTAGATCTCTTATCCACTTTGTATTTGCTGCTCTGCCTGGTTTAAATTCCAAGTAACAAGATGTCCCTTCCAGAATAAATCCATCACTTGTAAACTCACTACCACCCACACCCTAAATGACACCACCTCTCTCAGCTTCTGCTCTTCCTTGTTTGGAGGGCTGGAAGGTGCAAAACTCCTATCAACACCTTCCTTTTGTGGTAAAAAGTTTTAACAGTCAGTCGGTTAGATAATGGAGAGATGCCAGTTTTTTTTTTAGGACCACCCTTTTGGGGAGGAGACCAACAGCATGAGCTACGCACACCAGTCCACCTGAGACACACGCCAGATTGCCTGCTGAGCACTCGACTTCCTGGGTGCGAGTTTAAAAGGCAAGGAGAGAACGGAAGTGGGGCCTTTTTCCTGCTCCGCTGGTCTCCTGGCTGCGCTGCACAGACAGACACTGACTGGAGTTTGACTCGGCCTGGCTCTCGGTTAACAGCATGTGCTTGACTCGGTCTCTCTCCCCAAAGGTGGCCTTGGGTTTTGGTGAGTTTTATACGGAATATAGACTAAGCCTAGACTTAAGACGATTTGTATTGTATTTCTACTTTCCTATCCTTCTAATCAACATCACTTTGTGACTACCATACACTAAAAGCTCTAACTAGAAAACCAGAAGCTTCTTCCATATACTATTCTGGGAGATAAATTAAGGGAAAGGTTAAGTAGGGGAGATTTATGATCTAATATCCAATTTTAATCTCACACTTTATAGACAGAAACTGGAGTCTTACCACAGTGCCTGGTACTTAGTAGGTGCTTAATAAATGCTTATTGGATTGAATTGGATTAAATTAGATTAACATAGCACAGTGGGAAAAAGCAGAGGTTATCTGTATAACCTCAGGCAAGTCACTTAACCTCAGTTTCTTCATCTGCAAAATCAGAAGATTGGGGTGATGGGTTTTGCTGTCCCTTTTCATTTTAGATGTAGTATCCTATAATCCAGGAATGTGTTGCTTCCATTTTCTGACATTACTAAAACCCAATTCTTTCCTGAAGACACCAAATCCCTTTGCACTGTCTCATTAAAAAAAAATACCATTATGGATATTATTTTCCCCTTATATTTCTGACTATATACTATTTCCTCCCTATCCTATTGCCCTGTTTCCTGATACAGCATTGACCACTACTCAACAACCTGATTCACTGGGCTGGGAGAAAGAGTTGGAATTCTCCTTCTTACCCACTACCATCATTCAGCAGCCTGTCCTCCTTAGAAGGCAGATCTTTGAATACATCACCTCTGCCTGGATTGTGGTTGCTTTCAAATAAAAATATCCCGCTCTCCCTCCTTCCTCAACCAATTAAGTACTAGTGAGCCAAATGAGATCAGGAATGGGTGGTGTTTTTTTGCCTTTCTTTTGCATCCCTAGAATTTAGCACAATGCCTGGCCCACTATAGACACTTAATAAGCTTGTTGATTTATTGACCTGGTTCACAAACTTCCTCTCCATCCCTGCTTCTTTCCCTCACCCTTGTTAATCTCAGTAATCATGTTTTTGATCTTAAAAACTTTCTAGACTCCCAGGTCCCATATTTTCTTAATTCTTGTGACCTCTATCTGTATTAGTCACTCTTGGAGGTGGGTGATATTAGATCTAATCACTCCTTAAAACTATTCTAACTTTAATCTTGGCAGCTTGGTGATGCAGTGGCTAGAGCACTGGGCTTGGAGTCAGAAAGACTCATCTTCCTGAGTTCAAATCTAACCTCATATACTTACTAGCTGTGTGAACCTGGACAAATCACTTAGCCTTGTTTGCCTCAGTTTTCTCATATGTAAAATGAGCTGGATACGGAAATGGCAAACCACTCCAGTATCTTTGCCAAGAAAACCCCAAAGGGTTCATGAACAGACACAGCTGACAACAACTGAATAAGAACAAAACCCCCTAATCTTGAACTCCAAAATCTCCCCCTCTCTAATATTTATTTTTTTGTCCTTAGACTTTTCCCACTGACTCATTCTTCCTGAATTTGGTTATTATATTCACCATGAACCTATCCCCAACCCTTTCCTATTCTCCCAGTCCATTGTCCCTGATCTACTGTTTACTTCATTCTGTCACAATTTTGGCTTTTACTGGTCTCAATAAGACACTGTGTATCCTACATCCTTGAATCCTTTGGGTTTTTTTGACCTTTCACTGCTCATAGTCTGCTAATCCTCAATCCAGAGTCACTTTCAATATCCACATTCTATGCTCCTACTCCTTAAAACATCTTAGGAAAGTCACAAGACTGCAGATTGGGTCCACAGTAAATGAATGTTATTGAACGTAAACTGGGTTTGCATTGTTTGTCTTATAGTTTTGTAGATTTAAAGCTAGAAGGGAGAATTAGATGACATTGAGTCTAACACCCCCCTCCCCCAATTTTACAGATGAGGAAATTGTGTCCATGTGTAGAGTTGCCTTTTGGGTTACTGAGAGGGTTTACTATGATTAAAGAATTATCTTGACAAAGTTTTATCAGTCTTTGCCCTGCTTCATTTTGTACTCTAAGGCAAAACTTACCTATCATTCCAATGATCTTTTGATTTCCTACTTTAGCATTCCAATCCCCTATGATGAATAAGACATCTTTTTTGGTGTAATTTCTCGAAAAAATTAAAGGTCTTCATAGAACTGTTCAACTTTGGCCTCTTTGGCATCAGTGGTTAAAGCATGGTGATTTTGAATAGTTTGCCTAGTAGTTGAACAAATATCATTCTGTCTGTCATTTTTTATATTATACCCCACTACTTCTTTCCTCACCCTTATTGACTCTGAGGGCTATTCCATTTCTTCTAATTGTTTAATCTTTTCATTTTCTATTTGACCACATCCAGTTTACCTTTGTTCATAGATCTTACATTCCAGATTCCCATGCAATACTGATCTTTACAACATAAGACTTTCCTTTATCACCAGACACATCTGCAGCTGAGCTTCCTTTTGACTTTGGCCCAGCTGCTTCATTACTACTGGAGCTAATTGTAGTTGTCTTCTATCCTTCTGTAATAGTGTATTGAGGGGCAGCTAGGTGGCACAGTGTATAGAGCACTGGCTCTGGAGTCAGGAGGACCTGAGTTCAAATTCGGCCTCAGACACTTGACACTTACTAGCTGTGTGACTGTGGGCAAGTCACTTAACCCTCATTGCCCCGCAAAAGAAAGAAAGAATAGTGTATTGGAGGGGCAGCTAGGTGGCCCAGCGGCTAAAGCACCTGACCTGAATTCAGGAGGACCTGAATTAAAATCTGGCCTCAGACACTTGACACTAACTGTGTGACCCTGGGCAAGTCACTTAACCCTCATTTCCCCACCAAAAAATAAAAAAATAAAAACAAGTAGTGCATTGGATACTTTCTAACCCAAGGGGCTCATCTTCTGGTGCCATCTCTTTTATAATTTTAGTACTGTCCATGGGGTTTTCTTGGCAAAGATACTAAAGTAGTTTACCGTTTACTTCTCTAGTGGATCACTTTTTGTCAGAATTTTTGGCTATCTGTCCATCTTGAGTAACCCTGCACTGTATAGCTTATCATTTCATTGAGGTACTCAAGCCCATCCACCCCTACAAGGCAATGATGGGGGTAGTGGAGAGGGTCACTACCCAAGCAGAAGAATCTAAGTCTATGAAGGCTAGAACTAGACTACTTCTACATTGGAAAATAGGAGTCTGCACATCACTGTAATGTGAGCAAATGTGACCTCATTGAAATTAAGAACTTGTTTTTTATATTTCCAGTTCCTAGCATATGTTAAGCAATTAAAAGTTTCTCTCTCTCTCTCTCTCCCATAATATGTGCTTAATCAAAGTTTCTTAAATTCAATTTACTTTCTGTACCAGGAGCATGACCCTGTATACTAATTCCCCTCCTTGAGAAGATTTTTCAGAATTCCTTGCTTGAAATGCTAATGCCTCACTTTCTATACTAATTATATGAATGATTATCCATCAATCATCTATTTATCTATCCACATATATGCATACACACCTAAATAAATATAACAATTTAAGTTTTATGAAATGATTATGGGCTTTTTCAGATAAAATCTTTTCTCTTTGGCCATTGAGGCATCTTATTATTACCATGTATGCTTAAATTTTAATATTTTAGCTTCCTCACTGTTTGGTCATAAGAAGATAATGAAATGAGTAGCCAGGTTCCTATAAAATGTCTTATGAAATGCAAAAGTTGGACTTGGGGATGTGGTATACAGTGCAATTAAAATCCAAATCTGAAAGTAAAGTATTAATTTTATGATAATAATACATCCACAAAAGGAAAGAAAATGGGTGGGGAAAAAGGCAAGGGGGTGGGTAGAGGTAGTAGAGAAAGAAATTAGAAAAATCCTACATGAGAGACTATAATTCACTTTGTTTCTCTATATAGATTCCCAACCAACCTATCTACATTCCTTACCAAGTACAATACAGTGCTATCCAAAATATAGAAAAAAAGAAGAAAAAAAAAGGTATGTTGACTGTAGTCTCAATGTAACATGCAAATGATTAAGGGAACTGAATAAAATCTCAACTCCAGAACATAGCAGACTCAGCTTGAGTCCACATAGAGATTCAGCCAGAAATCCCACCACACCCAAAAGTCTGAGCAAGAATTAAAAACAAAACACATACCAAAGAAGTGATATAATTTTAAAAACATGCATCTTTTATTTTTTTCTTTCCCTTCCAGATTCAGAAAGTCCCTCTTTGTCCTCCTAAAGTAAGAAGGCAAACAAGAAGTAAAGATTTATTTTATTTTTTCTTTAAAAAAATGGCAGTGTTCGAGTTTCAAGTACCACCAAGAAAGCAAAAGAAGACTTCCTCACTAAAAGTCTCTATGAGGGTAAATTCAAAGAAGATATATTAACTGTATTGGGATTGGAACTGACCATATTTACATTATAGGCAATCTGTTTTCTTCCATGTTATTTTTCGTTCTGCAAGACCTCCAGGGTGTCTACAGATATCCGGGGGAACATTGGTTAATTCTAAATAATAGTAATAATAGTTCAATGAAAAGTTGTTATAATTAATTTTATTTTTGTTATATGTTAGCTAACACATTGGCAGGGAGGAGGTTAGTATTATCTAAACAAAGTAATCAGAGGATTTCCCACCTCCAAAAAGACTGGCAGTTACTTCTTTATAGTCATTTGGTTTTCTAATCTTTTGAGTCAATTTTCTTCAGCGAAAAATCTTCCTCCCCCTCATCCCATTAATCCCCTGATTGATTGAATTCAAGTTTTGGAAAACTGACCTGTACAAGACATACCTCTTGCCCTTGAGAATCTTATGCTCCATCTTCTCCCTTAGGAGGAAAAACATATTTACAAATTTATCATAGAATAATTAATTCAGATACTTGGGACTATTGGCTATGTTCAGTAGGAGCTCATAAAGGAGGAAGAACAGCATTAACCAGAGTAGTTTACAAAAGATTTTATGAAGGGAATGGGATTGAATATGAACTTTGAAAAATAAGTAGCATTTAGATAGATGAAGAGGTGAGCGAGTACACCGTAGGTAATGTGAGCCCTAGCCCTAAAGGCAGAAACTCCAGAAAACTGGGATAATGGAAATAGGTTATTTTTTCAAAAACTTCTAAAATCTTTTGTTTGCCTAATAAAATGTAAATTCCTTAGCTTTGGCATTTTAGGCCTTCTGCAGTTTTGATTTAACCCCATGTTTCTGGATTTATCCCACATTCTCTTTTACTTATTCTGTGAAGCAGCTAAAAGAGACTCATAATTATTTTCTTTCTTTCTTTCTTTTTTAAATTTAATTTGAAAGAGTAGTTTATCATTGGTACAGTTGAAAATCACAATGCACAAAAGCACAAGAGGTTATTGCCCTGGAGGTTCTCACTTCCCTCCCAATTGGAATTCCAGGGAGAAAACAGTTGAAGAAAACATGCAATCACAAACAATGATCAACTCTAAAAACAAGAGATTTGGTCCAAAAGAACCCAACATAATTAATCCAATGACTGAACAGCTTCCCTGAGTAAGATTAAGATATTGCAAACATAGTGTTTTCATTGGGCTTCCCGTCAGTGAACCAGGGGGGCCTGCTTGAGGGAGATGAGGACCGAGTGCATGCAGGACACATCCTTGGCCTGCTTGCTAGACTTGGGGTTAAAGTCACACAGCCAAGCCACACGTCCCCACTCAGGGCCAGAAGGCTCTTCGACATCATTTACGAAAGCTTTTTCAGCGGCCCTGTTGTTTACTGTTGTTTTTTGTAGCTGTTTGTCTTGCCTTGTATACCATTCTTCCAACTCTTTTATTGCTTTTTCTTTCCATTCTGCTTCTTGCTTCTGAGAATTAGCATAAAGGACTTCCAGATGTTTCATTTGCTCTTCTCTCCATTTACGGATACTCTCTGGTTCTGACTGTAATCGATTCACTTGTGAAATAGCTACATAACTATCAGTTGGACCATTACTCTCCTGGTAGTATTCTCCATTCATCGCTCCATCAATACCATCTGGGCCCCCGGCGGGGCTCCCCTTGCAAGGAGGCGGGCACACAGCCGCTGTCGAGGATGCTGAAGCCCTCGTCGTTCTCAATGCCAACTATCTCGCTCTCCTGCTGGGCTAGGAAGGCCGCGGACGCATCTTCCTGGCTGCTGCCACTAGTGGCCGCTAGCCACTCCGTTACAGGGCCTGAGCTGCGGCTGCGCCAAATGGGTCTATTTCAGCTATGGCGCACAGAGTCAGAGTGGGCGGGCAAGCGGGCAGAGGAGCAGGACGGGGGAAGAGAAAGTAGTCAGGGCCGGAGGTCAGCGGCCACTGTGGTAGTAGTAGTGGTGGGCCGATTCGAAGCTATTTTTAGAGCACATCCTCCTTTTTCTGTCAAGATAATATGCTATCTCCAGTCCCTAGCACCATGTCCGATACACAGTAAGTACTTAATATATGCTTGTTGTTTGTTTTGGTTATTTCCTACCCCAGTTTCTTTGTTCACAAATAGCCTTTCTCCTTATTGAAATTCTGACAAATATCAAATGCTACCAGCCCAAAGTGAGCTCTATCTTCTGAACATTCTCACATCTTTTTTTTTCCCTTTTTTATACTCCTCTTCATTTATTTCAAAAATTCAACTCAATATATATTTATTAGGTACCTACAGTTTGGAAGGCCACAAGTAAAACTTTTTCTCCCCTCCCAGAACTTATGTATACATACCATATTGTTTTATAGCTATGTATGTATGTGTATATATACTCATACACACACACACACATATAAAACAAGATTATAAATGCTATCTGAGCAAGACATGGTACTTGCCTCTGTGTATGTGTGTGTGTGTGTGTGTGTGTGTGTGTGTGTGTGTGTGTGTGTGATGGCTTTTTAACTTTTCCACTCATGATTTTTTTTTTCTTTTTTTTTTAGGGCAATGAGGGTTAAGTGACTTGCCCAGGGTCACACAGCTAGTAAGTATCAAGTGTCTGAGGCCAGATTTGAAATCAGGTCCTCCTGAGTCCAGGGCGGGTATTTTATCCACTGTGCCACCTAGCTGCCCCCTCATGATTCCTTTTTGGAGGAGAAATTTTTACATCACTCCGACTATATAGGTAGATAAAATAGATATAGATAACCTTTTGCTGTTGCCAAAATTTTTGTGACTCCTACATTCAGTTACCAGACCCCATAAGGATTCTCTACCCACAGTTTAAGAAGCTTTGGTCTAACACATTGCCTTACACATAGAGAACATCTAATGAGTGTTGAATAAATATGTGAATGAGAATTGTCTGACTTTAAAGCAGGAAAGAAATGAAGGAAGGTAACAAGCATTTATTAAGCACCTAATATGTGTCAAGTGCTGAGGTAAGTACTTTACAAAGATATTTCATTTGATCCTCATAGCAATCCTGTAAAGCAGTTGATATTTTATCTCAATTTCACTGGAGGAAACTGAGGCAGAAGATAAGTGACTTCCCCAGAGCCACGTAACTATTAAGTATCTAGTATGAGATTTGAACTCAGGTCTTCCAGATTCCAGGTTCAGTGTTGTATGAAATAAAGTTGGATCAACAGTATGTGTTCAGATTGAGGAGGATCTCAAAAACCAGGTACCAGAAGTCAGAATAAATGTGGTAGACAATCGTGAGCCACTAAAAATTCTTGAGTATTCTCTGTTGCTTGAAGTAGAGCTTCAGAAAGTGTTCATGGTATTTTTCTACCTACTCTACTTCCATTCACTTTTTTTAAAGATTACCATATAGTTCATGCTTTAACTCTGCCCTTCCCCCCCCCCCATTATCCTTCAATTAAAAGCCAACACAAGAATATCTGGTACAACCTTGACATTAGTCTCATGTGATGTCCTCTCCCTCCCTCCTGGACCTGTGATTTCAACAGTATGAGAAATACCTAGCAAAACACTTATTCTATCAATGAAGATTAAATATATATTTTTTTGTAATTTTGGGGGGATAGGCAGATAGTGGGTCTCTTTACATCACCCAGGTATTGAAGTTTAGAATTGGGTCTGATCGCAATACTAACTGCATGGAAGCTTTGATTTACTCTGTTTTCAACCTGGTCTGGTTCAACTTTCTTTATGCAGTCTGGTGGCTTACCACTTATTAAGTTTTGTTACTAGCAGGCTTTAACAGTATTGCCTAGATATTCTTTACAAGTGACTTGGAACCTGGAGATGGTCAAGGGAATGTCTTCACAAACTGGCCTGGTAACAAGGCACATAAAATATCATTCGGTTTTCAGCCAGCATTTCAAGGCTTATTACATACCCCCATCGAACCCACCAGTGTGTCATCCACTGGGCAGGTCTGATCTCTTCCCTAGACATGAAACATACATTTTTAAGCACAACCTATGACACCTACCTCTCCAGAACGCCTGGGGACCCAACCATGGAATATCGCTGTACACAAGGGCATCTAGATTGTAAAGACCCAACTATAGGTGCCTTCTGGCACCAGATGGATCTGTGTGATACCCCACCCCCTTAATCTACACCCATATCCTGGTCCCGTTCTTGGGCAATCTCACCTGCCCCCTCATGGCCATGGGACTTGGTATCACCTCTTATAACTCCTTCAAGGTTTAGTAACTTTCCCCTTGACCCTCTAAGTCCCTGTCTAGTTATATTAGGGGAGAGGGCCATGTCCTGATTGGAGTTGAAGCCCTTTTGGAGACATTTACCTGGGGAATGGATGAGAGAACATGTACAGACACCTGAGAGATGCATAGGAGGTGCTTCCCAGGCACCTGAAGGAACATCATGGACACTGCCAAAGGACTTGACACCTTAGCTGAAGGCTAGAGCACCCTGGGGGCCGTAGTCATGGACCACTACTTTGCCCCAGACTACTTCTTTCTAGACCAAGGGGGAGTATATGCCCCCATGAACATCTTCTCATGAACATCACTGACAGAATGAGGACCTGTGAAGGTGAGGTCAGTGACCTCAGAACCCAGATTCCTTCAATCTTCCCAGGCCCATAGAACAATCTGTTCTCTCAGGTCCTCCCCAGGGACTCGGGAGGTTGGTCCAGAGTTCCCCAATCACCTTTGAATTTTTGACTCTTTTAGTGTTGTGCATGGTAGAGATTAAGATAGTGTGGTTCTACATGTACCACAGGACCTTCAAGGTTACTGACTGAGTCATTAGGTTAGGGTAAGTTAGGTTGAGACTCTCCCTTTATCCCCCATCCATCACTGCCTCTATAAGGTTTTACCTAAGGAGACTGCTCCATGGGTGGTCTCAGAGCCCAAGAAGTGGATTATTATAAGATTAGGCCTGGTGGTCTTGAGACCACCATGACAGACTCCCTTAAGGGAAACTGTAGATTATTGAATCTCGGCATAGAAAAATACTGAGAATAATATGTTTAAGGTTATTACAGCTGTGTGCCCAAAATAATATCATTCCAAGTTAGCTTTTTTTTCTCTCTCTGCACCTGTGAACCCCCAAAATCCCCTGTGTGCCCTGAACCCTGACATGGGGCAACCACCCAAATCAGGGAATGAGTATCCCAGCATTAGTAGGGCACTTTGGAGTCCCTTTTCCATCTGATTTGACCTTTGCCTCTGAGTTCCCCAGTTCATTACCAAACTTTACATGATCTTCCTCCTCATCTCTGGGTATTTAAATCTTGCTTGTTTTTGAGGATCAGACCTGCTGCTACCTGATATGTGGATATTTCTATCACCCACCAAAGGAAAACAGAGCTCTCTCTTTTCAAATTCACCTTGGATCTCTCCTTTGCCCCAATCATAGGGTCACATAATCATATTCTCCCTTGTCCTATATTTATTTGGGTACATATCATGTCCTTCACCCCCTACTTGATTGAAAGCTACTTGAGGGTAAGCATCATGCTGCTTTTCATCTTTGTGGCCTGTTTCTGGCACAATGCCTTCAACATAGAAGGTGCTTTCTGTTTGTTGCATTGAATTAGTTCTTGCAAGAGAATCATCTACGTTGCCATAATAGAAATCATTCTGATACCAAAGACCTATAGAATTTACCATCACTAAATATGCAGTGTGTTGCAACTCTTGGCTACCCTAATCCCAACCCTTCAGGGTACCTATTTCCAGGGATTAAAAAGCTCTCCCTTTCTCCCTTTATGACTCTGAAGAAACTTGGCCGCTAGCTTCATTCCTACCTACATCGCCAGCCAGATGTCTGTTGCACTCATAGACTGTGACCAGCTGCCACTGGAGCCAGAGGTGCCAGGGGAGTGTTTGAATGAATTCAAATTTACTGGAAACAGAGACCTCTCTAGTGAATACTTAAGGGTGCTATTCAATGGAACAATGTGTGCATGATGAGCACAGAATAGAGCCCAGCATTAGTTCTGTTTTATAGATTGTTAAATTAAGGCACAGAATGGTAACTTTCACAAGGCAATGTAGTGAGCCAGGGGTAGAACTGAAAGAGGAGCCAAGATTTCCAGTGCAGTGTTGCTCAAAACCCAAGAGAAAGAAAATGTAGCTCTCCTCAGCATGCATTATCTCTCAGCGAGCTCGCAAACTGACAAGTACCAGTGGTGCGCATCACAGAAGCAAAAGTGCCTTCTCTCATGACATACATCAGTGAGTGAGGCTCCAGGCACATGTCAATAAGGTGTCACTACACCTGACTCTGACTCAGGACCACTGAAGGGCACTCTCTGTAATTATTGGGTGCCCCCCAAGGGACACTGAGTATCTTAGAATTCATAACAGTGGTCACATTCAGGGGAGTAATAAGGCAATGAGATGTTCTTGGGTAAAGTTATCTAGCTTCAGAGGGTTATGAACTCCCTTCAATACATTCATTCATAGGCCCATGACCGGAAGGACTCTGAGAGTCACCAAGGCCTCCATGATGATGTTTTCCCATGTGGGGTAAAGCTAGAAGTAACCGTGGTTACTCCCCTACTGTTCAGGAGAAAGTGGGATTTGTACCTGTGGCTGCCCTAATGACAAAAGATATCCAGTCCTGGTCAATTGCCATCTGGAATATTCCTGAAGTCATTCAATGTTCTCATCTGACCTGAGGTTGCCCTAAGAGATGACATTAAGACATGTAATGACTCATTCTACACCCACCACCATAATGGTGTACACGAACTACAATATTTGCATTCCTTCTAATAAACCACCCTATATATTAAAATCAATATATTCTATTCCCTTTAATATTCAGAGGTTGGGAGGTAAGTTCTGTTTCAACCAGGAGCACTGAATTTAGAACCAAAAGATATGGGTTTGAATGTTACTTCTTTATGGACCTCAGGCTGGGCATTTGACTTGAATTCTTCATCCACAAAATTAGGGTGTTAAAAGCAAGTGATCTCTAAGGTTTTCTTTTGGCTCTACATCTTATTCTGTGATCCTTCTATTGATTACTTTTTAAAAAATGTTGTTTCCCTTTTGAAGTACAGCTCAGCGTACCTGAGATTGGTTTTCCTATGTAAGGTTTAAGAGAGTCAACATTTCCTGATGTGCAACCCTTGGTCCCTGATATAATTGAAGGATTGAGGAAGAAGAGTATTGTTTTCAATAATTATTTTCCCTGCAGCTAAAAGACAAAAGTCATGCTAGGGGCAGAGGGATAGCACTAAAGGTGAGATTCAAAAGAAGTGTATGGGGGGGGCAGCTAGGTGGTACAGTAGATAGAGCACTGCCCCTGGATTCAGGAGGACCTGAGTTCAAATACTGCCTCAGGCACTTGACACTTACTAGCTGTGTGACCCTGGGCAAGTCACTTAACCCTCATTGCTCTGCAAAAAAAAAAAAAAAAAAAAAATTGTATGGAAACAACAACTAAGCTATTATCATGAATTACTTGCATTCTGTAGGTCCAAGGTAAGTAGAAAATGTTTGTTCCAAAATTCCCTTTGCCTTCTTTTGAAGGCAGGGAGTCTAATGAGTCTAATGGGGTATTGCACTACTTGACATCTCTTTATTTGTTCATGTGCTTCTATGAGTCTCTTGCATATTATACAGTTTCTATGGAGGGCAAAATCCAGGGTATCTCATACCTAATACTGATATTGTACATTGAATGCCTATGAAGAATTTGAGAGCCTGTTACCTGCTGCTGGGGAAGCCTAAAAAAGAGCCATAACTAAGCTTTATTTTAGATATTTCAACAGAGTAAAACTGTGATTGGGGCACATGTGAAAAAGAGAAACTAATCCCTTTTATTCAGCCCTGAGGATTAGATTTAGAACTCTGAGCCTAAATTCCATGGGCGATCATGGGCCAAATTCTATTCCATTTTATTTCCAAATAGTAACACATAAAAGTTCCATTTGGCCTTATTGTAATATAATTAAAATAAATTCTTTAATTCCGAACCACTTCCACACCCAGTAGAATGTAAGTTTCATGAAGGTAGAAAGGCTTTCTTCTTGTCCTTGTTGTTTTTTCTTTGTATCCCTAGGGCCTAGCATGATGCATCCCTAGGACCTAACACATAGTAGGTGCTTGCAAATTAGATTGAATTGACCTGCCTTTCAACAACTGAATTACATATGTGCATAAGGAAAAGCAGTCATTTTCCAATCAACTTTTTTCTCATAACCCCCTATCACTCAATATGCCTCACTCAACTTCTGTCATGAAGGAAATCATGATGTCATTATAAATCAAGTCAGCTTCTCTTACAGAAAGAAACAAAAATAAAAACCAACACATCTTTAACAACCCTGAAGGCAACAGTGTATTTGAGGGCAGCATCACTATTTATAGCTAGCCAGAAATTACTTATTCAAAGAGGGGATGAGTTATAGTTGCTGTGTGGACCTTAACTCTGAATATCCTGATAGTGTATGATTAAAAAGCCCCTATGGTCTATTGCCACATGACTACATGGCACCGGCTGGTGGGAGAAGATAAGAATAAAGATTTATCTCCATATGTGGGTAAACGCATACCCATTGGGTACTTGTTCAGTGTGCTTAGATACTACAGAGATAGGACCTTTGGAAAAAGATTTCTATCTCTGTGATAGCACTGTATTAACATTGGGTTATTGTTGGAGATGGTTTACATTTGTTCTCTAGGCACTGTAGAAGATCAATTGAACTTGTATTCTACTACATGCCATTCAGATTTAGAACTGAGACCTGGGTACAGCAGTGTTGCAAGTTTTGTCAAGGGCATTTTTGCATGGAGTCATCAGATTAATCTTCCTAAATCATTACTTTCATCATATCACCTTCAAAAGTTAAAAAGTGCAAGAATATTCAGGGACTCTACACTGCCCATGACAGTCCAAATTTGTTGGAATGACTTTTCAGGCCTGATATTATCTGAACTTGCCCTGTCTATCCAATGTTATCTTTGACTACTCACCATCTGGTGCAGCCAGGTTGGTGTCCTCCATGGGCTTAATTATAATATACTTATTCCCATCTCTTCATCCTTTCTTTTGTTATCATTCATACTTTCAAGTTTTAACTCAAACTCTACTTCATCCATAGAACATTCTCTGACTACTATATCTAACAATTGGTCCTTTCTCCAAAACCCTTTAGTATATATGGTCTGGTATTACTACTTAATTGCTTTGTTTAATTTGCTCATATCTTATAAAACAAACCTAGATGGTAAGTTCCTAGCAGGCAAAGCTCCTACTTCAGAATCCCTTTAGGTTATGCCTGGTATCTGTTCAAACACTGGGTTCCTAGTAAGTGCGTAATAAATATTTTTGAATGACATTAATTATATTGAGTATTTCTAAAATACAACTGGGTGTTTGCCACCCCTACAGCTCATCCCATCAAACCAAACCATAAAGCAGAGAGGAGGGCTTTGGGGATCTCCCCCAGTTTCTTAGGTTAGGATTGGGCCAGTCCTGGGAGACCTGAAAATCATGGCAGGTTCAAAAAAAGTTCAGATATGTCCCCAGTTGAATAGACCTCCACATTTAGGTCAAAGACTGGCATTCATTATACATTAGTTCTATCAAAAATATGGACTCAAATGCCCACGATAATAAAAAAGTCATTAGTGTTAAAAATAATTTCCATATAATTTGAGCTTTAAAATTCCTGCTGTTTTCTTTGTCTTATATGTTTCATCCTAGATCTTTTCCATATTTATACACATATAGATAGAAATATGTGTGTTTATGTATGTATGTGTATAAATAGATATGTGTATAAGCTATATGTGTGTAGGTATATATGTATGTGTGTATATGTGTATATACATATATACACATCTATATACATATACACACATTTAGTTTTTCCATATACTGAGAGATAATGGACAAGTTCCCTTAAGTTTTTCACATCCCTAAAAATAACAAAGACAAAGAGATAGTGAGGAGTGATCATGTTGACCTAATGAGAGCAATGTTTATAATTTTAAATGAACTGTTCTCATCCACAGTGCATATAGTTCCAAAAAAGGGGGTCAAAATCAATGGCAACTTCAAGGCAATGTATATCAGACATCCAAAGTTAGTCAGCACAGATATTTATAAGATACTAATTAGTTTTTTATGGGGGAAGGTGTACCTGACCTATAATTTCATCATCATAAGAAATTCCTGTACATTTGGGTAGTACCATAGTGCACAGAGCCCTGGGCCTGAAGTCAGGAAAACTCATGTTGCTGAGTTCAAATCTGGCCTCAAACACTTACTAGCTGTGTGACCCTGGGCAAGTTACTTAACACTGTTTGCCTCAGTTTCCTCTTCTATAAAATGAGCTGGAGAAGGAAAGAGTAACCAGTCCAATATTTTTGTCAAGAAACCCCAAATGGGGTCACGAAGAGTTGGAGACAAATGTACAACAACAACAAAGGTCCTTGAGAGAAAGGACTATCTTTCTTTTTATTAATTGTATCCCCAGAGTTTAACCTGGTGCCTGGAATATAATAAGCATTTAATACATGGTTGTTGGATTTGATTAAATTGGACAATCTGAGTTTTTCTTGCTTTGTTGACAATCTTGAGGACAGAAAATCAGGAAATCTCTCAGGAAGAGATTTCGGGGGATGTGATTTGTTTTTTGTTTGTTTGTTTGTTTGTTTGTTTTCAGGGCAATTGGGGTCAAGTGACTTGCTCAGGGTCACACAGCTAGTAAGTGTTAAGTGTCTGAGGCTGGATTTGAACTCAGGTACTCCTGAATCCAGGGCTGGTGCTCTATCCACTGCGCCACCTAGCTGCCCCTGGGGGATGTGATTTGAATTTATGTGTCTAAAATTTTATTTTATTTATTTATTTTTTGGTGGGGAAATGAGGGTTAAGTGACTTGCCCAAGGTCACTCAGCTAGTAAGTGTCAAGTGTCTGAGGCCAGATTTGAACTCAGGTCCTCCTGAATCCAGGGCCGGTGCTTTATCCACTGTGCCACCTAGCTGCCCCCTAAAATTTAAAAAATGATTTGATGGAATCTCATTTTCAGGCTCTATGTTATAACACTGCCTTGCAATTGAGACCATTTTATAGAATTTTCAGCTCAAAAGGGACGTTACTTTCAATGTCTTAGTCTCATTTTAAAAGTGAAGAAACAGAAGCTCAGAAATGATTTGCCATAGGCCACCAAGATACTAAGTATCAAAAAGAAAATCACATTTGAATGAGTAGACTTCTTTGGTACCATTAGATTGTAAGCTGTTTCAGGAGAGGGTCTTTTCCCCAGCACCTAGAATGTTGCATTGAATGTAGTAGGTATTTTATAGATGTTTATAAATATTTCAGTAAATGAAAACTTCAGTAAATAAATTATTAAAACTATTGGATGAGGGGCAGCTAGGTGGAGCAGAGGATAGAGCACTTGCCCTGGAGTCAGGAGTACTTGGGTTCAAATCCTGCCTCAGACACTTAACACTTACTAGCTGTATGACCCTGGGCAAGTAACTTAACCCCAATTGCCTCACTAAAAAACAAACAAACAAACAAACAAACAAACTATTGGATGAAGGCCAAGTCTTCCTGTAGTCTTCCTGACCCTGGTCTGTCTCTCTACCTACTGCACCACCTAGCTTGGAAGTGAAAGGGACATGACCTTCAGGATCATCTAGTCTTATTTTCTATATGAAATACCAAAGCAAACAAACAAACTGGAACTTAGACAAGTTAATTTATTTTCCCTAGCTCTAATACTTAATTTATGCACTAATAATTGAGAATGAAAGAGATATGGTAAACAAACTTCTCCCTTGTACATTTTTATGTAAAAGATACTTCTTTATTAATCTGACACAATATAGTTGTTATATATATGATTTTTGCATAGGGATTTCAGAAGGATATTGTGGTTTTTACAGCTAGGTCCCTGTGTATCTAAAATTCTTTTTGGCAAAGAAATGAAACACACGCGCGCGCGCGCACACACACACACACACACACACATACACACACAGAGAGAGAGAGAGAGAACATGAAGAAAAGTTTTTTTAATGAGAATTATTGAGCTTATGAATAGGTAAATTTGTAGCTCAATGGCAAAAAACCAGAAATCCACCAAAGGTCCTCTATAAATTGAGACTATAATCTTTAATAATAACTTTAAAGATGCAAGACACCTGGTCTAGCTGTATGCAGCCACCTAAGAGTAACAGAGGAGCCAAGGAGATTTTCTTTGCTCACCAGTAAGAAAGCAAAAAAGTGATGGGGCCCTTAATACAGTATCCTTAAGTTTTGGACAATTTTGCTATTTAGTTCACGTAACAGGATGCTATTCATGTTCATTCTTTCTATGCCTATGCCTTCTCAGCTAATCGCCCTTGAGGGTTAGAGGTAGTGTTATGTATTGCCTCCATTCCACATTCTGAGGGGCAATGGAGATGGTGTTACTTCTTTTCTAAGGAGCAATTCACTTTTGAATCAAGGAGGTCTTGCCCTATTAAAATTCTCAAACCAAGTATCATGACTTACTGGGTTTGTGTGTGTGCATGTGTATGTGTGTGTGTGTGTGTGTGTGTGTGTGTGTGTGAATAGGTGTATGTGGGTTTTTTTTCGGGGGGAGATGAGTTATATTAACCCCCAGTCCAAATAGCTAAAATGTAACTTGGTCAATCACAGTGTATATATGTATATACATATGCATACATGTGTGTATATATACATACTTACATATATAACATGTACATGCATATAACCATAATACACATATACATGCATACATACATACATACCTACAGCCAAGATGTGTGTATGTTTGTATATAGACAAGTCCAGCTAAGCAAATAGTTTACTAAGAATGGAATCTTAGGGTTGTAGTGATTTGGGTCGGGTGGTGGGGGGCGTATATCTAATTCAAGTTCCTTCCTGATGGATGATTTCCTCCTATAACATATTTTTTTTCTGTTAGATTTGTGGCAGTTACTTTGAGGAAATGCCTCTTGTAAGAATTTAGGGGGCACCTAGGTGGCATGGTGGATAGAGCACTGGCCCTGGAGTCAGGAGGACCTGAGTTCAAATCTGGCCTCAGACACTTAACACTTACTAGCTGTGTGACCCTGGGCTTAGCCCCACTTGCCTTACCAAAAAAAAAAAATATCCCCACCCCCCTGAAGTGACCCATTTATGGACAACTTTTGTTAATTACCTTCACCTGTAATTTGGTTTAGTTCATGAATTGCCTTACTCTCCCCCAAGGACAAGCAGAAGATAAAATCAGCTAGAATGGGACCAGCTGGTTCATTTCTGAAGTTTTATTTGAGCTTATTGTCATGGTTCTCCCCAATCTTTTTTTTTCTGTACCCTCCTCATAATGCTTATTTCTTGGTTCTCAACCTGCTTCCTGATCCTTGTAATCTATGCCTTTTCTATGAAATGTTATCCTGTTCTGCATATCTTCGCCCTTTTTGCCTCAGAAGCTCAAACTTTATCTCAGTTTTTTCTTGGCACCCCGTCTTAGACTGATTTATGCAAGACTGCTTCTATGTCCCAATCTACCCTACATAACTAGTAAGTGTAGAAGACAGGATTCGAATTCAATTACTGGGATTCTAAGTTCTGTTCTTTTTCTACTGCACCACACTGCCTCTCTGCTTTTTCCTTCAAAGCAACCTTCCATCTACTGTCTACTCTCTTTATCTTCTGTGTTTTAATTTATGTATGTTTTATTTCTTCTATTACAAAGTAAGCTCCAGGGCAGCTAGGTGGCACAGTGGATAAAGCACCAGCCCTGGAATCAGGAGGACCTGAGTTCAAATCTGACCTCAGACACTTTACACTTACTAGGTGTGTGACCCTTGGCAAGTCACTTAACCCTCATTGTCCTGTGCAAAAAAAAAAAAAAAAAAAAGTAAGCTCCTTGAAGGAAAGACTGCTTTTGTTTTTCTTTATAGCTCCAGGGTTTTATCAAAGGGCTGTATTAGAGTATCATACTAAATGCTAAACTGATGTTTGCTAATGTTTGCAATCAACTGATGGTTTCTTCTAAACTGCAAAACTGCACTATAATCTCCCTTATTCTCACCATCTTCTCTGAGTGCACCATTTTTTGTTTTGCTTATTGACTAAAGCTCTATCCATCTGCAGAATCTGGTCTCAGTCATAAAGTATGAACAAAAGGTTTTGCACAAAATGGGGAATCCTATCTCTGATTACTACATTCTAAGTAGATGTCTGTATTTCTAGTAAGTTCTAGCCACATATAACTAATCTACATAATATGAAACTGCTCTTTCAAAAGAATCTGGATATTTCTTCCTTCAGATTTTTGCGTTAATGTCAAACAAGAGTTCAGGTATCACATAAGTGACAATGGAAAATCTTGAGGCAAAATGTTCTAAAATAGGCAAAAACTGAAGTCTCCCTACCCATTCTAGTAGCCCCCACCCAAGCAGTCACCCCAGGCTCCATCTCCCTGAATATGAGTTTCCAGATCTGTCATCTTCATGTCTTACCCCCAACACTTGTGGATCATCTTAGACATATTCCATATATTTCAAGGCCTGTTGGAGTTGCCTTGCCCTGTATCTCAGCATCAGGCTTTCTGCATAACAAAATGCATTTAGGATGTCTGAAAATTAAGTGCATGTTAATGTTCAAGGACTAGGAGAGACACCTAAAGTCTTATCTTTTTTCTCAGGTTACATGCATTTTTACAGCGTCTTTTTGGGAGTAAGTATTCTAATTTTGTTGTTTAGCTAAGGGGGAAAATTTCATATATATTATAATAATGGGAATTTCAGGCTGGTTAAGAGGGGGAAATAATGTCAAGTTTTATTGACCTATAGGAATATATGTTTTGGTTGTCAAGGCTTTGTGGCAACCTTAAATTACATTGAATGTGAGGTGGCCTTCTTCACCCTTATGTGAGATAATCTATAAATGAATCAATGAAAAAGCATTTATCAAGGGCTTACTATATGCCAAGAACTATGCACTAAGTATTGGGGTGTAAAAATTTTAAAAAGTTAGACAGTCCCCGCTCCCAAGAAGTTCACACTCTAATTGGAAAAAGGGAAGAGAAACAATACTTTATTAAGCACCTACTAGCAGTGTTTTACAGCTATTAATTCATTTGATCCCCACAACAACCACAGGAAGTAGGCATTATTGGCCCCATTTACAGTTGAAGAAACTGAGGCAGATGTCAGGTAGGTGACTTTCCCAAGGTTCACCAAACTAAGAAGTGTGTGAAGCTGGATTCAACCTCAGGTTTTCCTGATTTCAGATCTAATACTCTATCCATTGTATCAATACAGTTCAGTTATTCAGTTATAGGGCAGAGGGAAAAGCCCTTCAAGTCTTAAGTATGCTCCAGCAGAGCAGATTACAAGGCCCAGTATCCCACATGACATGTCAATGAATCAGATGACAGTGCCAGGGGCTTTATAGATCATTTGGAGAACTTTAGAATGAAGTTTCAAGACTTATGATAAGATCTGGCGGTCCTCTGCCTCACCAAAAGGAATAGAGTTGATTAATTGTCTTTAAGCCACATGAACAATCAAAGAGCCTGGAAAGGTTCCAAACTGCACTCACAGGGGTAACTGGGGAGAGAGGGGAAGCAAAGAGATATGGTATTCCTGGTGGCAGAAGGTTTTCCCAAAGCCTGGCCTTCCTGGATGGGCTCTGGGACAGATGGGAGTGAAAACTTCCAACTGAGCAAATGACTATTTCTATATTACTTCTGGTGAACACACAGTATTCAAGCATGTGCCTAATCTTTGTAATAACAAAAATAACTAGTATTTGTATAGGGCTTTAAGGTTTTAAAGTATTTTATATACATTATTTCATTTGATTCTCACAACAACCCTGTGAGGTAGGCACTACTATTATTCCCACGTTACAGATAGAGAAATAGAGTATCATTGAGATTAAAAGACTATCTCAGTCACAAATATAGTCAATAGTAGAAGTGAGGTTTGATCCTGAGTTCCATGATTCTAAGTTCAATGCACTTTCCCCTATCACACACTGTCTCAATTTTTGGGGAGGTGAGGGAGCTGGGACAATAGGGGTTAAGTGACTTGCCCAGGGTCACACAGCTAGTAACTGTCAAGTGCCTTAGCTAAATTTGAACTCAGATCCTCCTGAATCCAGGGCTGGTGCTTTATTCACTGTACCGCCTAGCTTCCCTACACACTGCCTCTATTAACAGTTTTTGATCCGGGAATTGGACAGTCACTAAAATAGCATGTAATCCCTAGCTCCATAGTCTTAGAATAGGCTTAGTTGAACTGGAAAGGAAAGTAGTCACTCTGGCATATTAGGGTGTACTGCATTATTTTATAACACCAAAGCCTGAAATATTAAGGGTTTTTTTTACCTTCCATTTTCTTTTCTCTTTTCTCATTCTATGATTTTGCTCTCTCAGTAATCACATTTACTCTCATGGCTTCAACTTTCATTTTTTCTGGATGACTTCCAAACTTGAATGTCTCTAGCCTCAATATCCCTTGAGTTCCAGTGCCTTATTGGTAACTGCCTTCTGAACATGTCCATTGGGATCCATCTTCCTGTAGCTCAAATGCAATATTCCAAAAATCATATGTATTGAAAGGGAAGAAAGGGCTTCAAGGAGGAGGAGGAGAAGGGGGAGGAGGAGGAGGAGGATAGAAAGAAGGAATAAGAGAAGAAAAAAGAGGAGGAAGAGGAGGAGGAGGAAAAGGCTATGAAGGGCCAAATAGTGATTCTGTAATGTGTCAGGAGGTTGGAAGAATGTGACATAGAAGAGAAGGGAAGAAGGAGCAATGAGTTCCTCTACCCTAGGGTGGACTAGCATTATTATGATAGGCTTTTCTGAAGAAATCCAAGAACTAGAAGGAAGACACATTATGGAGAACATATGGTGATGAGCAATGGAGATATAAACAGAAGCAGTACTGTCATGGAAGCATTTCAAACTACCTGGATAGAAGGAGGAAATAGATTACAACCTTGATAAACATAACAAAAGTCTAGCACAGAGATATTATCTAGGAATGTTGGGGGACTTCAATTATCTAGAAATGATGGAGTTCTTTCTCTTCCAAAGGCAAAGAATCCAACAAATTCTTGGCTTGCCTTAATGATCTGCTCATCTTTCAAAAGTTTGAGCCAATAACCCAAGCAGACACTCTTCTTAATCTTATTCTCGCCAGAAAGAGGACTTGGATGTTATGATAAAAATATTGCAAATGTTGGAGAAAATTGAGTACCACTTCTCCAAATTCCTGATAAAGTTGAAGAGAAGATGTATAGTCTACCACACATCATAGATTTGGGAAGAATACTATTTTAAATAATTCTGAAAAAGCATAGGTAGCACAGCATGGACTTTACAAGTGATGTTAAGTTAGAAGGGATGGGACACTCATGAATGAAATTTTGAATATACAAGGAAGAAAAATACTGATGAGGGAGGAGGAATTTGAAAAGGAGGAAAGGAGGAAAAAAAGAATTACCTAAAGAGAAAGAAGTCAATTCATAGGAAACTCTCTTTCCAGCTTCAATTAAAAAAAAAAAAACAACATGTACATAAGATGATGGAGGAGGTTATGAAGGAGGACTAAAACACTCACCCAATCGTGAAAGAATACCATCAGAAGCAGTAAAACTCAGGTGAGCTGAGATTGGTAATGTATGCCAAGGACTTAGTCAGTTTTGTCAGTCTAGGACACTGGCCTAGAGAGAAGAAGTAAATATGGAGAAAGAAAGAGCTATCATCATTTATGAAACCACAGATGTCTCCATGAAGCATCAGGTGAATAGTACCATCCCATGTGTGGATTCCTATCTAGCTTACTCATGATTGGTGTGTTCAAAAGTGCCTAGTATTAGAAGAGTTCTTGGTGGTCCTATTTGTCCTGGGCTCCAACACCTTTTATGTACTCTTGAGTGTAAACCAAAGTAAATTCCAATATTCAGGGAATTTTCAGGACAGCTCATAATCCTGGCAAACCTGGCCAGCTTTGTGCAGGCAATGAACTGATGTGATCCAAAATTAGGACAGAAAGGACCCAAGTGTCTCTCTAACAGGACAGTATATGTCCTTACCATATCATATATTATGAGACAATTAAGCTACAGCACAATAAGTTCTCTACAAGTGTGATTGTGTTTCCCTTCGGTATAGCCAGAAAGGAGCCAAAACAGATATATTGGGGAAAGAGGGAGGACAGCATCACCGTTTGGTCACCAGTAAAATCAAATCTGCCTATAATATTCTTCTACAAGCTGCATTTGGGACTTCCTTTACTATGCCCCAGAAAACTATCTTGAAGACCACATATCAGAATAACCTCTGCTACCTACCCCTTACCCCCCAGGACTTTTCCTTTAATTGGATAACTCTTCCTAGAACCTCCATTTAAGGAGGGCACTTAGCCAGCCACGTCTTATTTCTCTCCAGGGTCCACTCCTGCATTTTCTCTATCTTGGATTTTCTTTACCATGTTTCTTTATCTTATCCAGTATTCTCTCTCTCCTGCCTTTCAGCTTTCTTTTATGTGGTTATCTTTTCCTAAAATTAGAATGTAAGCTTCTTGAGGTCAGGAATGGTCTTTTCTCTGCTTGTAGTTGTATTCCCTGCTCTTTGCATAGTGCCTGGTACATAGAAAGCACATAATAAATGCTTGTTGATTGAATGACTGACCTATAACTCTTAGTCAACCCATTGGATGACAAAATTAAAATACAAGATTAGGAAGAGGCTTGCCTAGTCTGCATTTCATCTGAAAAGAAAAAACAGCTGGGGGGCACGTTAATAGATTACAAACTCAATAGAAGTCAATAGAATGTGATCAGTCAAAATTGTGGTGTGATCTTAGACTGCATTAAGAGGCATAGATTCCCAAATTTAGAAGTGATACTATTAGTGGAAGCTTCCCTGTCCATTGCATTTAATCAATTGAGGAAAGGAATTGATAAGCTGGAAAACAACCAGAAAAAAAATTCAGAAGGGCCTTAAAAGAATGCAAGATCAGTATCAGCTTCAAGAACTCAAATTGCTTACTCCTTCCCCCATAGAATATAAACCCCTAAGGGTTGTTTTTAAATTTGTCTCTACATCCATGGTGATTGGGACATAGAAGACATTTTAATTCAATAGAACAGTTTTTTGGGGGTAGAAGTCACATGATAAGTTATATTGTTTCTGAGACTACCTCCAATTTATGCTGTATGTCTTGTGTGTGTATATATAATATACATATATAAATAATACACATATATACACATGCATGTGTATGCATATGGATATATGTATGTGCATGCGTGTATGTATATACATGTGTGCAATCTAGGTTTAGGAATATATGTATATATGCATGTATATGTGTTTTATGTATGTATTTATCTATATGAACATGTGTACATGTGTATGTATGTGTGTATATGTACACATAAATATACACACACATATAAAGTTGTTTGCATGTAGTCTCTCTCACTAGAATGTAACGTCAGAGACAGATTTTTTGTCTTTCTTTGAATCCCCAGCACATCGAAGTGCCTGTCCCATAGCAAGAAATAATGGCAACAATAATACTAGGTGCCACAGGCACTGTGCCAAGTGCTTTACAATTATTATCTCATTTGATCCTCACAACAACCCTGGGAAGTAGATGTGTTATTATCACCATTTTACAGATGAGGAAACTGAGGCAAAAAAGAAAGAAAAAAGATAAATTGATTCGACTAGGGTCACACAGCTGGTAAGTAAGTGTCTGAGGCTGAATTTAACTCAGGGCTCCCTGACTCCAGGCCCAGAGCTCTATTGACTATTTCACCCAACTGCTTGATAATGCTTGTTGATTGACTAAAATATTTTAAGAAACATCATGTGAAAGAGGGATTCTGTTTGTTCTGTATGACTCCAAAGAACAGTTCGAGGGTGGAAGTTGAAGATAGGAAAATGATTTATTAAGGATTAGTTATCTTAGATTGGAAGGGGATGACTTTGGAGGGTCATTATCACTAGACATCTTCAGGTAAAGCCTGAACGACCACAAGTTGGTAACATTGCAGAGGGAATTCTTGTTCTGGAAGGGGTTAGGCTAGATAATCACTAAGGTGACTTCTCACCTTTAGATTTTATAAAGATTGAATGAATTATAAATCAATCAATACTTTCATTACCTAAAAGCATTAGTATTAGAGACTTTTGACTTGTGAGCTGACCATCATTGGAGTGGATGCAGAGGGAAAAAAAAACTATTTGTAAAAAAATATACCATTTCAAAACCAATGTAATGAATCAGAAATGTACAGTAAAATCCCTGTTTATGAGAAAATAAGAGGATGGCAATGTATAAAGGTTCACCATTTTAGAATGTTAACATCTTTCACTTTAAAAATGTTATCTCCTAGATGACTTTTCACTGCTGACATCCTTGTCACCCCCATGATGATTTATGTCACTCGCCCATGATGCTTCTTGCACTGGACAGGACACAAAAGAAACTGCCGTTTCTACCCAGTAGGTTTACAATCTAGAATGGAAAAAAAATTAAAAAGCAATCATACACTCCAGGAAAGATAAGACATAAAAACAACTGAAGTTGGTACAGGATTATATTATTGGTCCTTTCAGTGTGGCATCCTTCCTCTGACATTGATCTAACCCCAATGCATAAACACATAAAGGCATCAGACCAAGGAAATGATGTTCTAATTCGGGGTGGGGGGGTGCAGTAGTAAGATACCTTGCACCAATTTAACAGCATTCTTTACTGCTCTCCAAGTACCAAACATAATGTTATATCTAGAACACTGTAGACTGTAGGCTCTTGGAAAATCTTGAAGCCCAAATTCAAGAGCTTATTAGCTGCCTAAATGACAGTAATAATTAAATCAAGCCTTTCTGTTCCAGCATCCACTTTGTGGCTATTATCAGAGAACACAAGAAAATGAAACAATTTGGCAACATTTATGGTAGTTCATGTGTAATGTGACTGAGGAATGAAAAGATGGTATTTGAATTGGGACTTTTAACCTTTTTACTTATATTCTTCTCAGATTTATTGGATTGTATCTTTTCTTTCAAAGTAACTCAATGACTGAATTAGAACAGAATTTACCTGTAGTAAGTGCTGCCTTTCAGGAAGTAGAGCTGCCCTTCCTTGTTTTTTAATCATATTGGTTTCAAAGATGAAGTCACAATATTGCTTTATTCTTTGTAAATTTGCTTTTGCAATTATTGTCTCTCAAGGTTTGAAATATAACTTAGAAAGGACAGTGCTAAAGACTTGAGTATCAAAAATAGCATCAAATGTGCAATTTTCGCATCAGAACCCAAAGATATGCCAGGTTTCAAAATTACCAAGTTCATACAAGGAAAAGCTTATTTTGAGAAGGAAGTTAGCATTAGCTGACTCTGCCTCTGGTCAGACCCTTGAAGTTTAAAATGATACTGTATTCCATTATTTCTCTTTTATTCAGTATCTCCCCTTGATTGTCAGGAGGGAATATTTATCATTTCCCAATTTTTTATTTTTTAAAGCTGTTTCATATCATTTAGGCAGAAGAGGGCACCACATACTAATCTGAACTATAAATCAAGTGAAAACTGGAAGAAGGAAGTAGTTTTATTTTTAAAGAGTCTTCACTAAGTGGTTGTTGTGGTTAGAATTTCCTTCTGTTTTTTGTTGTTGTTGTTATTGTTCTTTGTTTTTTACATTGCAAATATTTGTCTGAGAAAAAGGTGCACAAATGAAGTATACTGGGCTTCAAGGAAAAATGCAAAATGGGTTAAAAAGAGATATTTTTTAATATTTTATTCAATCTCTCATAGATAACTTCTTTATTTAGATTCTTATGGTTCAGGATTCCCCTGGGCTAGGAATCAGCATCAAGAATGTATGAAGAAGTCAGATTAAAATGGTCCCTGTAGTGACCAATCTATCCAAAGACTTATAATCCTTTAGTAAGCTTGTTACCAGTGAGTAGCACTGTCACTTTGGATATTAAAAATGCCCTTAATTCTCTATGGGACAATACACATTGTTAATCTTGTAAAAAAATGATACTTCATTAAAGTATGAGCATGGCCACCTTCAGGTTTGACTTTGGGATAAAAGTCCACCAGACATTAGATCATCAAGTAGCCCTGTGTGCAGGGAGCATGGCTGACCAAATATGATAAAGTATTTATTTTTAATGTTGTTAAGTCATTTTTCAGTCGTGTCTCAATCTCTGTGATCCTATGTGGGGTTATCTTGGCAGAGATCCTGGAATGGTTTGCCTTTTGTTTCTCTAGCTCATTTTACGTTTGAAGAACTGCAATAAACAGGGTTAAGTGACTTGCCCAGGGTCACACAGCTAGTATCTGAGGCCAGATTTGAACTTAGAAGAATGAATCTTCCTGACTCCAATCAGAGCACTCTATCCACTGCACCAGGGTTTGGAAGTCCTTTCTGAATGGGTAGGGAGAATTACAAATTGCAGATTCTAGGATTTAATAGAGACCTCAAAGTTCATCTATTCTTACCCCATCCTATGGCATGAAAACTCCCAGCTCTTCCTTTTTCTATGATTCAGGGTTGCCCTATGCTAAGTCAAAAATCTCTCCCCTGCTCTCATCTCTCTGCATTGCAATACATATTTTCTTTCTTCCTCTCCCCCCATTGTATTGTTTAAGTCTCCTGCTCAACTTCTAGCCAATGATACTTCATCCTATATTTCTCCAACTCACATCCCTCTGGTTCTGACAGAAACTTGAGCACACACTGTTCAGTATGGAGTTCTCCTTTTCTTATGTCTCACCCATAACACACTGAGCTTGGATTCAAAGTCGGCATCCTCCTTTCTCCTCACCACCACTCTGAGACCATACCTTTGCTACAATTACTCAGTGGTCTTTTCTTTGGGTTTCATTCTGTCATCCAGTGTAAATCCTTATCATAGTAACCTACCAATATTTGGATGATTCTGGGTTATACGAGGAGTTTTATACCTAGCTTTATTCATAGTTTTCCTCTCCAACTCCTGCCTTTATACTTTGGAGATTCAAAATACACTTTGATGTCCCCTTGAATTATCTGGGCCTCCCTTCTTCAGCTCTGATATTCTGAGTCTTCTCTCCACCTCTTCCACCCAGAGGGATAGTCCCATTTGAAGCTCTCTTATCACCTATAACTGAAGCAGTGGATAGAATGCTGGGACTGGAATCAGAAAGATCTAAGTTCAAATCTGTTCTCATACACTAGCTATGTGACCCTGGTCAAGTTATTTAACACTACCTCAGTTTCCTCATCTGTCAAATGAGCTAAAAAAAAAAGAAATGGCAAACCACTCTGATATCTTTGCCAAAAAACCCCAAATAGGGCCATGGGGAGTTGGACATGACTGAAAAATAACTAAACAATAAACAATTACCCATCACTAAGCTCCCTTCACAATCTTGAATTTTGAAATGCTTCTCTTTGATCAGTCTCCAATCCTTCCATCTCTCCCTTGACTTATTCCCTTGAAATATAATCTTCCTCCCCCTCATGACTCTCAGTGGCTCAATTCAGCCTTATCTATCCCCTTGTCTGGCCTAATATTATTTCCTTTACAGTTCCTCTGTTGGAACAGTTCAACTGTACCCCAGAATAAGGTTTGCCAAACCTTAACATTGTATGAATCTCACCTTCCACTTTCTCTATTCCTACCGGCATATCACTGAACATTTCTGAAGAAAGACAACATAATTATGCTGACCAAGTCCATTAGAAGTTAGTTATCAACAGTTGTCATTGCTCGTGACAACCCTTTTTTTTTATTCCTTTGACTCTTTATCATACCCCCTTGAGTACCCATTTCAAATCTTTTCTTTCTATTCTATGTCACCAATAAAACTCTCCTCATCCCTGCATCCCCTCAGTAGAGGACCTTGTATACCCCCCCATCCCCATCCCCATCAAAACCTTTCAAGAAAAGATCTTATATAAATCACTCTACTAGATGATTAAATTTAAGTCAACATTAGTGGTTTCAATTTGAAATTTAAGCCTTGTTTTTAGTTATAGAAAGAAAACCCTTGTTATTTATTAAATTAATTCATTTGAAAACCTCCCCCTGCCATCTTCAGCATTTGAGTTAAGTTTATCTGGGGACATATGCAATTTTCAAGTGATTTTAGCATAATTTTACACTGCATAGTAGGAGCTAGAAAAATATTTGTCAAATCGAATTCAATTCTTGCCAGATGAAGATTGTTTGAAGGCACTGGGAATGTTTATCCTAGAGAAGAGAACATTTTGGGAGTAAATTAGAGTTGTTTTCAAATTTATGAAAGTCTGTCATGTGGAAGAGGGATTGTATTTTCTAACATTCAGAGCTGATTCAACATGCATTGGGCTAACTCAGGACGTAGTGTGTTATTTACCCTTTCAGGTCTCTAAATAAGGACTGAGTGACCAATTGTCAAAAATGTAGAGTGCAGTCTTGTTCAGGCACAAATTATAGTGTCTGGCTTCTTAGGCGATTTCCAACCCTGATTCTGTGATTTATTGAATTAAACTGTATCATTTGCTTTCTCCTGACTTCTTAGGCCAACCCTGGTCACACGGGAGGTCTATGGTGGGTGGTAGTAGATGCATGTTACTTATGACCAATTCCTAGAATAACGCTGGTGACTCATAGAAACAATGGATCCAATATTTCATGCTGACAATTGCTATTATTGTCTAAGGATGTTACAAACTATATAATTTTATAGAGAAAATGTTTGTTTAATTTGTGTTGCATTAAAAAATTTTTTTTCTCTGCTTGGGTCAAACTTCTTACTTTGAAATGACACGTGAATTCTTTTGCAGTTTTAACCACCCATGGATACCTCAGCAATAAAAAAATCCAACTGCCTCAGTTAAAGTGGAGAGCAGCTCCCCTTGGTTAACTATTGCCTAACAAAGAAGATAAAGTACTTAACGTTTGCCCTGCTACATGAAATAGTGTTAAAACAATCAGATTTATGCCATAAAGCCATTAGTGAGGAATGGAATACCATGTGTTCATTCTGCAGCTCCTCAATTTGTCTGATTCCCATTTTATGATTTATTTTTCCTAGATTCTTGTGTCACTGATTTCAGCTACACCCTCCCTAATTCAGCGGTGGCATTACAGATAGGAAGGGCATCTGCAGTTTCCTTTCCCCAGCCTCAGGTCAGATGGAGTGTTAGAAGGGCAGGCTGAGGTCAGAATAATACAGTAGGAGTACAGGGGGTGCAGTTAGGTTAGCATATTGTTCTGGGCCTGAGAGCCTTTCTTAAAGCCTGATCCATCTTCATTCTTGTAATTAGGCTAGCCTTACTTTCAAAGAAAGTGTTGCTATGAAACACATTGGCAAATCAAGGCAAATTTGAGGCCTTGTCATTTAAGTGGTAGCTCTATTGTTCTTGGTGGTGTAATTGGTGATCAAGGAGGCCATAAACCGGCATGTCCATTAAATGGGCCTAGTTGAAATTGAAAAGGGAGCATTTATACAGTGCAGGCTCATGTGTGGAGGCTGTAACTTTCACCCTCACATGAACCAGAGTTTATGGAATGTCCTGATGACATGGCTCTTGTTTAACCTCCAGGAGGAGGGGAGAAAAGAAGGGGGGAAAAATCAAAACTAAATAGAATTAATGAGCCTTCACATATTGTCCTGTTTCTTTTGTTGTGGGGGGGAAGAAAAAAGCTGGGTGAAAACCAAGTAGGAGGAGAGAGGCTGGAAAAGAAACACCATTAATATCAGGTTGTAAATTCTACAAAACATTAACTTCATTACATGGCAATTACTGTCTGTAATTGGCAGAACGGAAGATTCTCCTTTCTCATCACTTACTGGCTGTGTAGGAATCAGCACTTTTTGCTCCTGGTAAAGGTCATACCACTGATAAAGGGACCAAGCTAATACGAAATAAGAATATAGCAGCTTTCTTTGCAAACATACAAGAGAGTAATAATTAATTGCCACCAACTATCTTTCTGTGCTTCTCAACGGCAAACTTGTTCAGAGCACACAGGAAGAACAGGACACTATGGGTGTAAGACAAGGACAATAAACCCAACAATAACAACAACAGTAACAACAGCAAGCACTTTTCTCAAAGCCCAATTAGAGCAGTTTGCATATTCTGAAACAACTCTAACAAAATAAAGCCAAAGGAAGAACCCCCTGTAAAAACAGACAGGTGGACACACCTTTTGTGACACCTATTTAAAATTAAAATTTTACTGCAGGAAATTTGAAGGGGAACTGTTGATTATGGAGAAAGGCTTCATCTCCTTTTCTGAGACCTATTCTTTCTTACAACTGTCATGACTTAAAAATCAGCAACTTGAGTCTCTGGCTTTAGCCATTCTCAGAATTTAACATTAAGTTCTCTTCAACACAACTAATTCATCTATCTCTATGCTTGAGAAGCAGGGTGGCACAATGATAGAGAGTGATGGGACATCAGAGATAGGATGATCTTGGTTCAAGTCTCACTATGGCCTTGTGATCCTGAGCAAATCATTTAAACCCTTAATGCTTTAGGCAACTCTGATAAGTCCAATACCTTGCAGAGAAAGTATTGGTAAAAAGAGTTTCCTCACTAAAGAGCTCCCTGTACCAGAAAATCCATATCCCTAAAATTGGTTATGTCTCCACCTAAAATATAAATCAAGAGCTTTACTTGCACATAAGATCATAAATGTAGAGCAGGAAGAAATATTTTAAATTCTGAAGTATAACCTTCTCCTTTAACAGGTACATGACCTAAGGCCTAGAGAGCTTAAATGACCAGTCTTCAAAGACACACAGGTAATAACAGACAAGTGAGTATTTGAAACCATATCCTCTAGTTCCAAATATAGTATTATTTCTATTGTACCACACTACTTTGGGGCAGCTAAGTGGCACAGTGGATGGACCACTGGGCCTGTGGTCAGGAAAACCCAAGTTCAAATTTTACTTCAGACATTTACTAGCTGCATGACCCTGGGAAAGTCAGTTAACTATTTGCCTCAGTTTCCTCATCTGTAAAATAAGCTAGAGAAGGAAATGGCAAACCATTTTCGGATCTTTGCTAAGAAGACTCCAAATGGAGTTACAAAAAGTCAGACAGAACTGAAACAAGTGAATAACAAAAACAACACTGATTCCCTAACATAACTAAGAGCATAGAGACTAGAATTGTGTTGCCACAGAGAGCTCCAACCAGGGGACATTCCAAGAAGGATGCTGACTTACCATCTGATAAGCCCATGGTCATGAGAAAAAAGCTGGTAGTAAAGAGATAAATGACTTGACCATTTACTAGGGTTATGTTCCCCAAATTGCAAAGCAATTTCTGCTGTCCTGCTGAATGGGTAACCCCAGGAAATAGTCATGCAGGTTTCTTCACCTCAATTATAAATTGGTTATAAAATGTGTCCACACCAACATTTTAAAACTGCATATAATTAGTACATTGTGAATTTAAGTAAAAAAAAAAACTTTATCAGTGATCAGAAACAGAAGGGCACATACTTATAACATGATGATATTCAAAATTATAATGACTTCATTTCCCAAACCAACGACTAGGGCAAATGGACTGTCAAAGTATACTTCGTTAGCTAACATCCTGTGAAATCACACTAACTTAATTATATAGAATATGGGAGGAAAGAAACTTGTACAGGTTGATTCAGATTTAGACCTACACAGATGGAGTACCAGGATGTCAATGGATTTAACTTCTAATGAGATCTCTCATACAGACTTTATACAGGAGGCCAAATTTTTGCGAATATTTTAGGGAGAAAAAAACAAGCATTACCTTATATTAATTAACTACTTTACAATTTACAAAGTAACTTTCATGCACTATCCCTTTGAATCCTCAGGACAACCCCAGAAATTAGGAAGTACAAATGGTATCACTTTATTTTGCTGATGAAGAAACAGGATTCAAGAAGTGGTTACTTTTCCAAGGCCACATAACTGATAAGTGGCAAAGCAGAGGCCAGAAGCAGTCTTTTAACTCCAAGGTCTGGGCTCTTTTCACTGCAAAAGATTGCTTTTCTGTGAAGGTACCCATTTGGAATTTATGACCTTTCACCACATAGTAAAATATTTTAACAATTGCTTACTGAGAATGAGAGGCATAAGAATGGGAGGAAAGGGGTCCCTAATTCTTTAGATCCTTTTTCTGCTGCTTTTTATGGTGAAGAAATGGTCATGTTCCATTTAGGAAGGTCATATAAAGCTGAGGAATGTGTGATTGTGTCTAGATGTGTCTGTGTCTTAGCATCTATGTACATTCATTCATTTGTTCATTTGGAGAAACATTCATTTATTCTGGATATGTAATTATTAATTAATTGAGATGCAAATATTCAGAATATACAATGTGTTGTGGTGATTTTGAGGATGGAACAAAGTGATGCATTAGATTTGATCCTTTCCCTCAAGAAGGTAAGGGAAGCTGAATAGACAAGACTTGTACATAAATAATTACAACACAAAGCAATGCAACTGCTATGTGATTGCTATAAACTGAATGCTAGAGCAGCAAGACATAGTGGCCAAGTAGTATAATGGAGGAAGGCTTTGCAGAAGAGACAGCATAAGACATGGGGCCTGAAAAGCTTTATTAATTGGAAACTGGAGAAGAGAATGACATGAGTGTGAGAGCAAAGGTGGAAATTTGTAGACATGTTAGAACAAGAAACTAATCTAGCTTAAACACGGGGGTTGTATGGGTAAATAATGGTAAATAAGGCTAGAAACAGTTTTACTCCAGATCATGGAGAGTCTTCATTGCCAGCCTATAGAGTTTAAGTGGTTTTTTTTTGTTTGTTTGTTTGTTGTTTTTGTTTTTTTAGTTAATAGGGAACTGAAGAAGGTTTAGAAGCAGAGGTTAAAGATGAAGTTCAAAATAATGCTTTAGGAAGGTTAATTTGGTGATTGTAAACAGGATGAATTGGAGGATTAAGAGAGGAGGCAGTGAGACAAATTAGAAGGCTAATGAAAGAGTCCAGGTGTAAGATGATAAGAGTCAGAACAATGTGGTTGACAATGAGAATGAGGGGAGGGGGAAATGAACAGATAAGAGATAAGTTATGGAGGAGGAATCATCAGGCCTCACAACAACTTTGTGGGGGTTGAAGGGCAGGGAGGAGATAAAGATGACTCAGAAATGTTAAGACTGGGTAACCATTGAGAGAAGAAGGAAAATCAGAAGGAAGAAATCACTTGGGATAGGGGTGGAGTGTGGGATGTTTGATGAGGTAAGTTTTAGGAATGCTGAGTTTGAAATGTTGGCAAAGCATCCAGGTGGGAATGTCCAACGGGCAATTGTAAATGATAAGCTTGGCTGACACATAGACTTCCTTTAAGGATTGTAAAAGTGCTTTATATCACATTATCTCATTTGATTCACCACCAACCCCATAGAATAGGTACAAGTGTTCTTTCTTTCTTTCTTTCTTTCTTTCTTTCTTTCTTTCTTTCTTTCTTTCTTTCTTTCTTTCTTTCTTTCTTTCTTTCTTTCTTTCTTTCTTTCTTTCTCTTCCTTCCTTCTCTTCCTTCCTTTCTCCTTCCCTTCTTTCCTTCTTTCCTCCCTTCCTTCCTTCTTTCCTTCCTTCCTTCCTTCCTTCCTTCCTTCCTTCCTTCCTTCCTTCCTTCCTTCCTTCCTTCCTTCCTTCCTTCCTTCCTTCCTTCCTTCCTTCCTTTCTCCTTCCCTTCTTTCCTTCTTTCCTCCCTTCCTTCCTTCCTTCTTTCCTTCCTTCTTCCCTCCCTCTCTTCCTTCCTTCCTTCCTGTCTTCTTTCCTTCCTTCCTTCCTTCCTTCCTTCCTTCCTTCCTTCCTTCCTTCCTTCCTTCCTTCCTTCCTTCCTTCCTTCCTTCCTTCCTTCCTTCCTTCCTTCCTTCCTTTCTTTCTTTCTTTCTTTCTTTCTTTCTTTCTTTCTTTCTTTCTTTCTTTCTTTCTTTCTTTCTTTCTTTCTTCTTTTAACAGTTGAGGATATTGAGGCTCAGAGAAGTCTAATAATTTATCCCAGGTCAAAGAGTTAATGAATGTTGGAAGCAAGTTTTGAGACTGGATCTTTCCAAATTCCATGTGTAGTAGGATTCCTACTTCTCCACTCTGCCTCTGTCAATTTGGGCCTTTGGGAACAGAACTCAGGAAGAGATAAGGACTAAAGATATAGATCTGATAGTCAACTGCATGAGATATAGCTGAAGCCTTATAGGGGGAATGTTATCTCCCTTACCCTTGGTGCTTTACACTTGGTAGGTGTTAAATAATTTTTTATTGAAATGGTGTGAAAATAATCTCAACAAACACCCATTTACTGTGTAATATTGCTCCTTCCCAGGAGCCTTCCGAGAGAGCCCTGTTACAGGCCCAGATTGGGCCACCCACCTCTGGCTTCTTTGCTGCAGTCTTCTCAGGGAGCCCTTCATTAGGCCCCAAATCAGACTATTTGCCTCTGGCCTTTTCATTCTGGGGACTTCTCAAGAGCTGTGGAGGCCTTTCCCAGGCCAAACCAATGTAAAATTGCCAGCTCCTACCTCTTCTCCTGATTCCTTCATGCCATATCTTTTATCTGCTCCTGTCTTCTGTGAGGTGGTTCTCCTGTGCATCACAGCATATAAGGTCACCACCAACCTCAAGGGAAGATTGTGGATAGTCTTGACACCTGCCTCCTTCCACTCACCATCCTTCTTCTACAAACTCCTCCCCAGTAACTGATACTTAGCTTCAAGTCATTCTTCAATGGTCAACATATCTTAGACCCTCTTGTACTTCCATTCTGACCTCCTAGCTACTGAAGTACACACCCTGTTATCCAACCCCAACTGTAGATTCCTTCACTCCCATCACCCTCAGCCTTACCCCACAAATATCCTACTTCAGATATATGTGTTGATATGGAGAATGGCTTTTATGGGGTGGAAAACTTGAAGATGGTATAGATAAGAAATATTTATTGTAATAATCCAAGCAGGTTGTGCTCTCTGTCTGTACTGGTTGGCAATCAGTCAACAAGTATTTATCAAGTATCAACTTGTACCAGACACTGTGCTAGGCATTGGGCATACAAGTAAAGAGACCAAACAATCCCTACTCACAACGAGCTTACTTTCTTTTTTTCTTTTCTCTTTTTTTTCTGGGCAATGAGGGTTAAATGACTTGCCCAGGGTCACACAGCTAGTAAGTGTCAAGTGTCTGAGGTCAGATTTTGAACTCAGGTCCCCCTGAATCCAGGGCCAGTGCTTTATCCCCTTACCACCCAGCTGCCCCCAGGAACTTACTTTCTAATAGAATAGACAGGTCCATACACATACATACATAAATACATACATACACAATATAATATATACATACACACATATGTATGCATACACATGATATATTCATATATACACACATATATGTATACACATATATAGCATAAAAATAAAATGAATACATATAAATATATGTAAAGAAGTTAAACATAGGGTAGTTGTAAAAGAAGGCCATTTGGAGGAGTCTTCTATGATGTCTGAATTGAATCTTAAAGCAAAAAGGGATTATAAGGAGATGGTGAGAAAGAAGTATATCACAGGCATTTGGGAGAATGATTGCAAAGACAATGAGCAGGAAATATGATGGAGGTGAAATCAACACAGTTGTTTGGGAACCCATGGAGTAGGAAAGGCTATGGAAGGGCCAAAGGTAACAAACACTAAGGTTTTGAACATGAGGGACACAGTGACTCCTATCAAACAACTAGCTGATTACTAACTGTTAAGATTTCTAGTTGTGGGGCAGCTAGGTGGCTCAGTGGATAGAGCACAAGCCCTGGAATCAGGAGTACCTGAGTTCAAATCCGGCCTCAGACACTTAACACTTACTAGCTGCGTGACCCTGGGCAAGTCACTTAACCCCAATTGCCTCACTTAAAAAAAAAAAAAAAAAGAAGACTTCTAGTTGTTATTTTTTCAAAATAACCATTTAAAGACATACATTCAGCCAGATTTTAAAATGTCACACCTTTTTGTTATAGACAGGTACAAATTCACTAAATGAATGTATTCCAAAGCCAGATTTCAAACCAAATCACAGCATTCCTTTAGTACTTCAAACTTTCACTGAAAGTAGTTAACACCTTGAAAACAGTAACTGAGAAAAGGCAGGTGGTTTTTAGCTGGCATCTACAGACTCACAGGTGTCTTTTACTCTCTTTTAGATTTTGAAAAATGAAAGCTCACTTGAATTTTCATGTTTTGAGGCTATTCTGGTATTCCCCTAATTCATTAACCAGGGTTTTCATAGTTGCTTTAAGTAGAACAGGCAGAATGGAGATAGAAACACACATGGTTATTGTGCCACATCCTTGATTTTTATCTGAAACCTTTCTGACCAGCCACCCTCTTCCAGAGAAATTGATGGGGCCAGTAATGGAAAAGTGGATCTTTTTATTCCTGTAGAAATAAATGTAAGTTGGGAAAACAAAAAGCTGGTTTAGAATATGACTTGGTTTGGGGTTCTTATATCCGTGCAGTCTAAAATTCAAATAACACCAGATGTATGCCAATTTTGCCAATCACGTTTTTCTTTCACTACTTGGATCCGGGAGTTATTCCAGACAGAGGCCAAAGAGTTCTGTTCCAATCCATCTTAACGAAATTATATGAGCACTGTCATATAAGACACTCTACCCTGGGGGTGGGGCACATTTCTAACTCCTTCGGAAGTTTATCATAAATACCTCAACAGGATAAATCACATTCCATTGTTCCTACATCAAAGATCTAACAGATAGGCTTAGGGGCTTGGGTGAGAGAGAGAGAGAGAGAGAGAGAGAGAGACAGAGACAGAGACAGAGACAGAGACAGAGACAGAGAAAGACAGAGAAAGAGACAGAGACAGAAACAGAGTAAGAGAGAGATAGAGAGAGACAGAGAGAGTGACAGACAGACAGAAAGATGGACAGAAAGACAGAGACAGACAGAGACAGGGAAAGAGACAGAGAGACAGAGAGAAAGAGAGAGATAGAGACAGAGACAGAGACAGAGAGACACAGAGAGAAAGAGAGAGATAGAGACAGAGACAGAGACAGAGAGACACAGAGAGAAAGACAGAGATATATAAAGACTGAGAGACTGAGAGAGACAGAGACAGAGAGATAGTGACAGACACAGAGAGATAGAGACAGAGACAGACAGAAATGGAAAGACAGAGACAGAGAGACAGTGACAGAGAGATAGAAACAGAGAGAGAGAGAGAGAGACAGAGACAGAGAGAGACAGAGAGAGACAGAGAGAGAGTGAGTTTGTAATATATTAAGGAAGTTTTCCTATCCTATCCTGTAGGTCTCTTATTCTCTTTTGAGATTTTAATTTTTAACTTCATAATATCCTTTTCCCTTGAACCTTTGCAGATACCAAAAGGATAATATTTCAATGCAGGTGTGATTTAGGTGTTCAAAATTACTTTAAGCAAATTATCCTTGATTTCTAATCCCTTTGCGTGAGTCTCTAAGAAAGTCAGTCTATCTCCAGAATTTGCCTAGGAGAATTTGACCAAGTTTGAGGTCAACTAGGAAATAGATACCCATAATATAAAGACAACCAGATTGGTTAGCAGGAGAAAGGGAAATCTCTCAGAATGCTAGGTGATATAGAGTCATAGAATCACATAATTTTAGGGTTGGAAAGGATCTTAGCAACCATAAAGTTTAACTTGTACATGAAATCCCTACTGTAATATACCAGAGAAGGGGTCAGCGAACCTTCATTTGAAGACCTCCAAGGAGGGGAAGGGTTATAGTTCCAAAGGCAGTCAATTCCACTTTTTTTTTTTTTTTATTGAGGCAATTGGGGTTAAGTGACTTGCCCAGGGTCACACAGCTAGTTAAGTATTAAGTGTCTGAGGCCGGATTTGAACTCAGGTACTCCTGACTCCAGGGCTGGTGCTCTATCCACTGCGCCATCTAGCTGCCCCTCAATTCCACTTTTTGACATCTATAATAGGAAGTACTTCTTGATATCAAGCCTAAATTAGCCTCTTTGCAACTGCCATAGCCTTTCAAGTATTTGAGGACAGGTAACATGTCCCCTTCCCTTTGAGATTTCTTTTCTTCAGGCTAAAAAATGCCCAGTTCTTTCTAGTGTTCTTCAAATGACCAAGACCCAAGACACTTCATTATCAGGTTGATACTTCCTCAGGACACTTATTTTCCCCTTTTGGGTGAAACTTAAAATCCTCTTCTAGGATATCCTTTAAAATTATGCAAGGTTCTTACAGATATGACAAAAACTAACACATTAGATGAGAGTAAGTATTCAAAAGTATTTAAACAGGTTAGAATTCTAAACTGTCAGGGGTCAGCAAACTACGGTTAGCAAATCAGACTCAATACTTATTTTTTGTACAGCCTGCAAGCTAAGAATTTTTTTTATACTCCTGAAAGACCACTAGGTTGATTCAAATAAGATGAAATTTGATAGGAATAAATATAAAGTCTTACATGTAGGAATAAAAAAAATCAGCTTCTAAGCACAAGATAGAGGAGAGCTATCAGTAATCCTTAAATGTTTGGGGGTTTTCGTGAACTGTACACTCAATATGAGTGAGTAGTGTTACATGGAAACCAGAAAATCTAATGCAATTTTGGGTTTCATGAAAAGAACCCCAATTTCCAGAAATAGGGAGTTGATAATCCTATTGTAATCTGTCTTCCTCAGACTTCATCTTGAGTATTATGTTCCATCCTAATTTTCACATTTTTACGAAGGATATTGATAAGGTGACATGTCCAGAGGAGAGCAACCATGATGGTAGAGGGCCTTGAGACAACATCATTTAAGAACAAGTTGAAGGAACTAGGCATTTTCAGCCTGGAGATGAGGAAACTCAAGGGGTACAAGCCTGTCCTTAAGTATTTGAAGGATTACCAAATAAAGGAGGGATTAGACATGTTCTATTTGTCAGTGTGCTTCTCATCCTTACCAATTTATCACCTATAAATTTGATAATCACGGCATCTATGATTTTATCTATTATTGTTTAAAAAAATGTTAAAGATTACAAAGCCAAACAGATTCCTGGTTTGCTCTGATAGAGGTGTCCTACCAAATTGTTATTAAGCCACTGGTTTAATGGGTGTAGTCATTCAAGCCGTTCTGAATGCATCGTACTATATTATTGTCTAGTCCACATCTCTTAACATTTCCATAAACATAGCATAAATTATTTTATAAAATTACAGTCAATGCTCTGAAGTTATTCTCCCAATACTCATTAGAACTGGCAAGCTGGGTTTTCAGAAATCTGTTACACAATCTCCTCAGGTCTCTAGGGTTAACCCTGAGGAGAAGGAGGAGTGTCTTTCTAATGCTGTCTTTCATTAATTTCTACTGGTGTATTTCTCTAATTGATTATCAGTCAATATCAATTAGGCAGCCAGATTTAATTAGCTTTTAGAAAGGAATATTGCTGGGGTAATAACAGAAAACAAGTGGTACGACCTCCTTCCCCTCCCCCCACAAAATGTCTGGGATACAATCCCCTACCTATAAATAACTGGTCTAAGGGAAAAGTCTTAACTTTAGAATACATGTGATCAAAAGGAGGCACATGTACAGTCAGAAGAGTCCCATTGCTGAAGGCCTCAAGATGTTTCCCTTAGAGTGTACCTATTCTTTGTGGAGCCTTTCATTCTTCTATTTTCTGTTCCTTCTGAGCTGACTCCCTTATAGGATTTTAGTTCACAGAATCCCACCGAGCCTTCCCATGAATCCTTAGAAATATATTCTCCCAAAGTCAAGGGTAATTAAGTCTATGCCTGACTTTACACTTCTCTATCACAAAAGCATGAAAGCTCATGGCCTTATAAGTTTCCTATCGTTTGTAGTTTAGACAGTAGCCCTTCATGTAAGTGAGAATCAGATGTAGAATAGAATGTTCTTTGTTGGTCACACCAGTTTTTGAAGGATGAAATTGTCATTAAGGTTAGGAGAGAGACAGAGACAGAGACATACAGGCAGACAGACACAGACAGAGACACAGAGACGGCATTCTAGCAGGTGTCTAGATGCCTCAGTGAGAGAAATTATCTATTTTTCAAAATTTTCATCTATTTCCTTTTTCTTCCTAGGCATTCTGTAATATATTCTCATTACAAAAACCAGTGCTGCTTATCTCCCCATTGAGGTTCACCTAGATGCTTTACATCATGCTTTCCCTACTTCAGGTCCCTGGTTTAATTCACACGAGCAATCTTCTTAATATATAATGCTACACCTTGCCATTTTTATCTATCCTTTTTTGTTTTAACAAGACATACACATTTTGAGCTAAGTTTCATCCCATGATACCTTTGAAGTCAAATTGCCAAAGTGCATTAGGACTCGTAGTTCCTCTTTCTTTTTGCCTAAATTTTTTTTCTTTTTTTGGTGAGGCAATTGAGGTTAAGTGACTTGCCCAGGGTCACACAGCTAGTAAGTGTCAAGTGTCTGAGACTGGATTTGAACTCAGGTACTCCTGAATCCAGGGCCAGTGCTCTATCCACTATGCCACCTAGCTGCCCCTGTTGCCTAAACTTTTAACAGTTGTATATATAGACACATATAATTACGGATTTTATAACAGGTTCTTTTCTTGTTTGTGTTTTTTAACATCCTGTACCTCTGTCCCAATTGTTAGACTTCTTTCATTATAGCTATTCTATGATTTCTTCAAGATTGGAAAATAGTACAAGACTGTATATTGTCACCTTATTCATTTAACTCATATGCAGAGTACATCATGTCAAATGCCAGGCTGGACAAATCAAAAGCCAGAATTAAGGTTGTCAGGAGAAATATCAACAATTTAAGATATGCAGATGATACTGTTCTGGTGGCAGAAAGTAAAGAACATTTAAGAAGCCTCTTGATGATGTTGAAAGAAAAGAGTGTAAAAACTTTCCTGAAGCTTAACATTAAAAAAACAACAACAACAACAAACTAAGATTATGGCATCTGGTCTCATTACTTCCTGGCAATAGAGGGAGAAGTGGCAGCAGTATCTAATTTTATATTTTCAGGCTCAAAGATCACTATAGACAGTGACTGCAGCCATAAAATTAAAAGATGGTTGCTGGGGTAGCTAGGTGGTGCTGTGGATAGAGCACTGGCCCTGGAGTCAGGAGGACCTGAGTTCAAATCCAGCCTCAGACACTTGACACTTACTAGCCGTGTGATCCTGGGCAAGTCACTTAACCCTCAGTGCCCTGCAAAAATAAATAAAATAATTAATTTAATTGAATTGAAAAAAAAAGACGGTTGCTTCTTGAAAGGAAAGCTATGGCAAATCTGCACATCATACTAAAAAACATTACTTTGCCGACAAAGGTCCAGATAGGCAAAGCTATGTTTTTTTCCAGTAGTAATGTACACATGTGAGAGATAGATTATAAGGAAAGCTGAGCAACACAGAATCAACACTTGAATTCTGGTGCTGGAGAAGACTTTTGAGAGTCCCTCGGATAGCAAGGAGATTAAATCAATCAATACTTAAGAAATTAATGATGACCATTAATTTAAAGAACAAATACTGAAGCCGAAGCCTAAATGCTATGGCTAAATAATGAAAAGACAGGACTCATTGGAAAAGACTATGATGCTGGGAAAGATTGCAGGCAAAAAGAGTAGGGAACATCAGAGGAAGAGAGAGATAGTGTCATGGAAGGAATGAACATGAACCCATACAGACTTTGAAAGAAAGAAGAGGACAGGGGCAGCTAGGTGGTGCAGTGGATAGAGCACCGGCCCTGGAGTCAGGAGTACCTGAGTTCAAATCCGGCCTCAGACACTTAACACTTACCAGCTGTGTGACCCTGGGCAAGTCACTTAACCCCAATTGCCTCACTAAAAAAAAAAAAAGAAAAAATAAATAAAGAAAGAAGAGGACAGAAAGGCCTGGCATGCTATGGCCCATGGGGTCATGAAGAGTCAGATACAACAGAACAACTGAACAACAATTCTCTACATTCATAGCTTAGTAACTATACATGGGTAATTCTCTCATTTTTTTCATTCTTTTTAGTTAAAATTCATTTGAATTCAATTTTCAAGGCACTCAACAAATACATATTTACTACCAATCAATTAATAAACAGTTATTAAGTGCTAACTGTGCTAGGTATGGTACTACCTACTAGTGATACAAAAAGAGGCAAAAAAGTCTTGCGCTCAAGAAGCTTACAATCTAATGAATTCTCACTTTGTTAAGTTCTCCATCCCTGGCCATGATTCTACCACACACTTATTTTAAGGAATGGTCCAAAAATCTAAATCCTACTCCCAGAATACTCCTTTGTTTGGCAGTTAAGACATTCACAATTTTGTACCATCTTATTTTTCCATCATTACTTTATATCACTTCCCTCAATGTATCCTACCCTTTAGACAAAATGTACTTTTCTGTCCTAACATATACCCTATGCTCTGCTGTTTCCATATTCATATTATTCTCTACCCCTAGTATATCCTCCAGAACTCTTCCTTTGTTGAAATCCTACTCAACCAAATACCACTTCCTCAAGGATGGTGGGTGATATGCCTTGATTTTCCATGTTAGTAATTGCCTTTTCCCTCTCTGACCTGATATAGCACTCTGTCTGCATCTTGTAAGTATTTGTGCAACTGTGTTAAGCTGAATAAGAGAGAATAAAAAACATTATCTATTCTTTGTCTTCCATGAATAAAAAGTCTTTTTATTCCTGTGTTCATACTCATTCATTTATGCAAGTCGTAATTTTAAAACACAATCATGACTAACAACTTCAAGACAAAAATAGGACAGAATTTAGTCATTCATTCATCTTAAAGATGAAAATAATTTTGCTGAATTTTCTGAGAAAAGTTATGCAGTCTAGAGTCAGTTCTTGAAGAACAATTAAGTTTTATAGCTTTTCCAATGAAATCTGGGTTTAATTCTTTCAGTTTATTATGAATACTTCTTAACATTGATTAGTAGACAAAGGAAATGGATATTTATAATAAAAGTTCATGAAAAAGAAAAAATGAAATGAACCTCAAAAAGCATTCTGCTATTTTTGATGAGTCAGATATCATTATATGATATATACAATCATTCATTAGTAAAGTAATAAGGTTGGGGCAGCTAGGTCGCGCAGTGGATAGAGTCAGGAGTACCTGAGTTCAAATCCAGCCTCAGACACTTAATACTTACTAGCTGTGTGACCTTGGGCAAGTCACTTAACCCTAATTGCTTCACTAAAAATAAAACAAAAAACAAAACATTAGTAAAGTAATGAGATTGAACTGATTATATTTGCACAATGTGTTAAACTCTCCCCCCATTTCAGAGATAGAACTTTATTAGAAAGTACTACCTCTACCAATATTCATTGAAACATGGGAATACTGACATATCACCAGATATAGCAAGGTTATAAAACTCCCTAAGTCTACATAGAATTTGGAGACACTTATTGAGGGCAACTGAAATTTTGTTAAACAGAACAAAATCTGGGACACTGTAGGGAAGCACAGAGGGATTTGGTTGGGCCTGGATAGGCTTCTAGTATGATGATATCATTTTAATTTTTTCTGGCTACTCTATGCTATTTAACTACAGTACATGATTTTATTTTTTAAATTTTATTTATTTAATTTTTATTTTATGGAATTAAACAAGTTTTCTAAAAGATGCTTCCTAATAAAATACCTTTTCCTCTAATGCTCTACACAATTAGAGCATATTTCTTCTGATGAATTTTTAAATTCAGTTTGAACATGATATTTAAAGCACTATGTGAAAGGCATTGTGATAGACATTTGGATACAAAGAAAGAAACTCTTCTCAAATTTAATCTAATAAGGGGAAGGGCAAATATGCAAACAACTAATATAAAAATAAGAGTGGGATAAATATAAAAGATAGACTAGGGCAGAGTGGTGAGAAATTTGAAGAGATAGAGATAACTTTTAGGGAAAAGGGAGGGAAATGGAGATTTTTTTTTTTTTTGGTGAGGCAATTGGGGATAAGTGACTTGCCCAGGGCCACACAGCTTTTAAGTGTCAAGTGTCTGAGGCTGGATTTGAACTCAGGACCTCCTGAATCCAGGGCCAGTACTTTATCCACTGTGCCACTTAGTTGACCTTGAGATAACTTTAATGGAAGAAGGGAGGCGATAAGGAAGGCTTCATAGAAGTAGTATGTGAGCTGGGCTTTCACAGGAGGAAGGGCCATCAACACCTTTATGTGGAGGGAGTCTTATTCAAGACAGTGAGACAGAATAATTTAGGATGAACATGGGAAATGAATAATTTTGGCCATCTTCAACATAGATTAAATAAAAGAGAGTAGTATAAAATAAGATTGAGAAGCTTTGTATAAGTCTTCATGTGTCAGACTTAGAAGTTTGTCCTTTACTTTATAAGCAATAAGCAGCCACAAATGGCATTTCAAAAGAGATTGCCCTGATCATAACAGTCCATAATGAAGTTTCCTTTGTCAACAGTGTGAATAAGGGATTAAGCTGGAATCTGAGCAACCACTTTGAAGATTAAAACGATAGTCCAAGTTAGCCAAGTAAAGAGCCTGAACTAGGGAAGGTGCAGTAGAAGGGGTTTGGAAGCAGGAAATAAACTGGAGATGGAAGGGGCATGACTTAGAAACTGACAGGACACATGAAGTAAGGGGGGAAGATGAGTTAAAAGTAGCCTCTAAGGGTCTGATCCTGGGATATTGGGAGGATGGTGGTGAGACATTATCCTTTCTTTCTCAATGAGTTTGTTATAGGGGATTTCAACATACATCTTCATGTTCTCTTAAGTTCCCTAACTTTCCAGTTTTACAACCTACTCACTTCCCATGTCTTGTTCCCCTGAACTACCTCAGCTACAGATAGAGACACTTATCCTCTCAAATTTTCTTTTACCCATAAATATACTTCTATGTTCCCAAAGTAAAAAAAAATCTGATCATATTCTTTGATAAAAATTTCCCTATGCTTTATGAACCCTAACTCTATTTTCATACACATTAGAAACTCTGTTCCATCTATCCCTAAGTTTTTTTTCTTAGATCATCATCCCTACATTGAATATATTCTTTTTCCTTCTCTATCTCAATCTTTCTTTTTTTTTTTAAGGGCAACAGGGGTTAAGTGGCTTGCCCAGGGTCACACAGCTAGTAAGTTTCAAGTGTCGAGGCTGGATTTGAACTCAGGTACTCCTGAATCCAGGGCCGGTGCTTTATCCACTGTGCCACCTAGCCGCCCCTGTATCTCAATCTTTTGGTGAGCCAATTCAAGTCTATAGTATCTTATAATCTTGAACCCTATCTCCCCTTGTCCACAACTTGCCAAACATCAACCTTATTTTATTCTCACCATCTACTGACTTTACTCCTATTCACATGATCCTGAATCAAGCTGGGGAAAATTATGAAATTATTCTTATGGGATCCATCACAAATTTATGTTGCACAATCTCAACTGGGCCCTCATTAAAGGAAGACAATCTGTCTACTCAACTCTAATCAATTCACAATTTCATTTCAAAGAATAGTTATTCCAAACCTTCTTATTTCTCCTCAAGCTTCTTATGTAACCCTTCACCTCATCCTCTCAGTTGAAGACCTTCACTAAAAGAAATCTGATGCTCTCCTCTTCTCTCCCCTTTATCTCATATCACTCAGATGTCTTACAGCTTCTACTTCTTCCTACATATTTGTGTCTCACCAAGAGGTGGCTCCTCCCTTATTTATCAAATATGTATATATATATGTATATGTATATATATAATTGACTCAAATCTATAATACAAGTAATTCCCCAATTGATAAATGGTAAAATGATATAAACAGGTAGGTAGCTTTTGGATGAAGAAATTAAAGCTAATCGTGTGCAAAAATATTCTAAATAACTATTCATTAGGGAAATGCAAATTAAAGTAACTCTGAGGTACCACCTTACACCTATCAGATTGGCTAATTTGATAGAAATAGAAAATTGTTGGAGAGGATATGGGGAAATTAGCACACTAATGCATTGTTGGTATAACTGTGAACCAATCCAACCATTCCAGAGAGCAATTTGGAACTATGCCCAAAGGGTTATACAACTGTATGTACCCTTTTATCTAGCAATACCACTACTAGATCTGAATTTCAAAGATATCACAAAAAGGGGAAGGAGCTACATGTATAAATTATTTATAGTAGCTCTTTTTATGGTGGCAAAGACAGAAATTGATGTAATGCCCATCAATTGGGGAATGTCTGAGCTAGTTGTGGTATATGAATGTAGTGGTATACTATTGTGGTATAAGAAATGACAAGTAGGATGATTTCAGAAAGGCCTGGAAAGACTTGCATGAATAGATGTATAGTAAAGTGAGCAGAACCAGAACACTGTACACAGTAACAGCAACACTGTGCAGTGAACAACTATGATAGACTTAGCTGTTCTCAGCAATACAATGATCCAAGACAATTCCAAAAGATTCTTGACAGAAAATGCTATCCCCAACTTAAGAAAGAACTATGGAGTTTGAATGCAAATTGAAGCATACTATTTTCAATTTTTTGTTTTTTGTGTGTACATGCATAATCTATATCAGATTGTTTGCCATCCTGATGAGAAGGGAATGGAGAGAAGGGAGAAAATTTAGAATTCAAAATCTCATAAAAAACAAATGCTGAAAACTATCTTTACATGTAATTGGAAAAAATAAAATACTATTTACTAACAAAAAAGAGGTGCCACTTCTTCTTGCTTGGTGTCAACCTTTCTACATGCAAAAGTGATCCCATCCCATCTTCTCCAGAAGATTGTCCTCTCTAAAGTCCTCATTCACATTTATCTTCAATCTCTTCCGACCTAATGGTACATTCTCTGTTTCCTGTATGTCTTCCAAAGAAGACATGTCTATGTATTCTCCATCCTCAAAAACAAATAAACAAACAAAATTTATTCATTTAATTCTATACTTATAATTAGCAATTATCCCTTATCTCCCCTTATAGCCTAAATTCCTTCAGAATCCCATCTATAACCACCTGCTTCTACCCCCTCTCCCCTCATCCTTTTCTAAACCCTCTGTAATCTGCCTTATATCCTTATCATTCAAATTCAATTGCTCTCATGACTCTTATCAATGATTTCCAAGTGTCAAATTTAAAGGTATTTTCTCAATATTCATTCATCCTGACTCCTATGTAGCATTTGATACTATTGGCCACTCTCTTCTGGAAAATCTCTTCTCTCTCAGTTTGTGCATCACTGTCTGCTCTTGGTTCTTCTCTTCCCTCTCTGAACACCCCTTTGCCAGTTTTTTATCCATGTCACATCTAGTAGCAATGGCTGACCCCACAGTCCTATCTTGGGTTTTCCTATCTATTATTTCATTTGGTGATCTCACCAGCTCTAAAGATTCAATTCTCATCTCAATGCAGGTGATTCCTACATGTATATTTCCAGCCACAGGCTCTCTGTTGAGATCCAGTTTTTCATCACCAACTGATTTTCAGAAACCTCAAACTAGATGCCCCATAACCATCTCAAGCTCAAATTGTCTAAAACAGAACTCTTTATACCTCCTCTCTCAATTGTTTTTCCTTCAGAACTTTCCTATTAAGAGCATTATACTCCTTTCAGTCACTAAGGATTGCAACTTTTGTGTCATCCTTGATTTGTCCTTCTTATTTACCTCTACATATCTAATGAATTACTGTATCATGTTATTTTCACCTTCATGACATTTTTTCATAGACATCTATTTCTCTTCATTTGTACCACCACCATCCAAGTTCAGACCCTCAACACCTCTCACCTGGACTACTCCAAAAGATTTCTAATTGGTTGCCTTGCCTCAAGTCTTTCCTCATTCTAATCCATTCTCCATTCCACTGCCAAAAAATGATTTTCCAAAAATGAAGGTCTGACTATTTTTCCCCTCCATTCAATAAAATCTACCCAGATCATCCACAAATTCCTATTTGTAATGTAAGACTACACATAATCAGGGCATTTCCTACCTTTCCAGTCTTCTAACATTTTATTCCCCTGCATATTTTCTTCAATCCAGCTAGAGTTCTACTCAAACTTCTTTGCATATGAGATCCTGCCTCTCATTTCTGTGCCTTTGCAGTTACATTACCCTGTGTAATATGATCCAAATGGTCTATTTAGCCACTACTATCGAACAAGTGTGGTTAAGGTAGACTTTATTGTGGATCCCCATGATGTAACACTACTAGGGTAGTCACCCCTCACAGTTGATACCTACTCACTCTTTGGATTAGATCGTTCACTCTAAAAGGCTCACACATGGGCAGTTCTAGGTTCCCAGAGAAAGACAAAGACAAAGTGGTTAATCACACTCTAATTATATGGGCAGTAGTCTTAATCTTACAGGGAGAATATGTACTTCCCCTATTTACCACTCTAGTTCTTATGTCCCCACAATACCATTCCATTTATATAATTAGCCACTTACAATAATATACTTTTAGATCCTAAACATAACTATTTACTTAGCAATAAGTCAAATGAAATAAAAATATTATAACAGAGTACTTAAATATTAAGCAAGCACATGAATAATAAATACATATTTATAAATATTTAAAACTATAACATATATAAATATATAGTGCACATATGTATACACAAATATAATTATAAATAAATAATAAATATATCACAATCCACACAAACCTATATCATTATCTCCCATCAATGTACCCAGTACCTAGAGAGGAGAAGACACATTTACAGGAACCTGCTGGGAAGCCCATGAAGGATGAAAATCCCTGTGTTCTTGATAACACCAAAGTCTAGACTTTAGTCTTTAATATTATTGGTCCATCCAGGCATATCTGTGCCACTTGAAACCCCTTCTCTCCAGCTTTCTACTGGTCTTCATTCCTCTCCAGTTAGACAAATCCTATTCTCTTCCGTACTTGAATATAACATTTACAAACTCTTTAAACTCATAGTGACCCTTGAAAGGTTATTTGGAATGTGTTACCTCAATGTGAATAGCAGCTCCCCTTACCACAAAGAACTGCAAACCTCATCAGGTTGGCTCTCTCTGGGCTATACAGGCAAGCCCAGACAGATATTAACTCAGTTCGATACTATGTCATACAGTCAGAGCAGAGATCACATCAAACAATGCAGGTTGACTCTCCGGGCAAGGAAAACTAACCATTCAGCTCTTTTTGTACAGCAAAGCAGCATAAGGGCCTAGTTATTTTTTTTTCTTTTCTGCCATCAGACACTCCAGTTTCTCTGCCTGCCATTTCTTCCTTCATATTTCCCACAGAGCTTTAGTCTTTACTTTCCAGCTTCTTCTCTCTTCAGCCTCAGTCTCTTATCTTCTGTACCAATGATATCTCCTATAGCTTTTCATGGCTGAAATCAAAGGCTCCTAGTTCACAGCAACTCATTTTTAACTTAAAAGAAAACGACTCCTCAAGTTCCCCCATGAAATGGAAAATCTTTTTTCAATCATGCCTCCATTAAAACATGTACGCATATGCATGTATATACATATATACATACATATATATATATATATGATTTGTCAATTTTTAGTTTTGGTCCCTTTCATTTAAAAACACGCACATATATAATACATGCATGCATACATACACACATAAGTACATGCAGAACCTGAGGGATAATGACTTGCTATAGCTCTAAAGTCCTCAGTAAAGTTCTCAAACCCATTCTGTGTCCTTGAACTGTGTTCTTCATACTTATATTTTAATAATTAAAAGTCATTTCTCTGCTTTCTTTACACCATTAATACATAGTAGGCATCGTCATATTTTGTTCACAAGGTGAATATATATGTGTGTATGTATATACACATTTTACATGTGTGTATATGTTCATGTATATTTACATATGCACACACAAAAATGAACTGTTATATATGCCATGTCTGACTCCTTAAGTCTATCAAAAACCTATCTGAAGGTTTTTTTCCAAATACATTTTAGCAGCTTTGACTAGAAAAAATAGTTATTTTATGATTCCTTTAAGACATCAAAATATTCATCTATAACAGTAAAATTACCTTTTTTCTGTTCCTCTAAGTATTGTACATGATTTGAACAGTGCTTTAGAAGGACAGTAATTATACCTGCAGCACTCAACCTCTCTACATCTTGGATTCTGTGGCTTCCTTTAAAATTCAGTTTATATTCCACCTTCAGTAGGAGACGTTTCTTAGTCCCTCCAGGTGCTACTCCTTTTCCTCTGACGTTAGTTCCCATATATTCAGTAAAGATCTGGAATGTACTTAATTACTTACATGTTGTAACCCATATAAGAATGGGAGCTTGTTGAGGGCAATCACTGTTTTTAACCTTGCATCGCCAGTGCTATTAGCACAGGGCCTGGCACATAGCAAATATTTAATAAATGCCTGTTGAATGACTGTCATGTATGGAAATAGAGAAATCAAGGAAAAGCCAAGGGCTAGGGGTAATATGATGAGTTCAATCTGGGCCAAATTAAAAGCAGTTGCCATTTGAAAGTTCGAGCCTGGAACTGTATAGATAGATTGGAAGAAGCTGTATACATTTGAGAGTCATGCACAAAAATTACAATCACTATCTGTTTAGAGGACTGGCAGAAGTGATAAAGCTGATTCAGCTGCAGTCTCAGGAAGATACTGAGCCACCCTGACCCTACAGGGAGAAAGAATATCTATACTTTATTTGCAATAAATACATTACCTATCTCCTCCCAAAGTCTTAACCTACACTCAGCATTGCCAAGCCTTCAAGGGCTTAGGCAACAGACGTCAGAAGAGTGATTGAGTAGTGACAGCAGTGACTCTAAAGGGAAGTGGTCCACAGTGAGGTAAGCTCTCTACTTGATGCCAGGGAAGATGATGGTAGAAGAACAGAAGGCAATTCATTAACTGCTAAGGTTCTAAAACAGTTTGCAAATGACAAACACTTGAGCTGCTTTACTTGCCAACCCATGTCTATATAATAGCAATATGCAAGTCTTTTTGTTAGGAAGGCCAGAATGGGTTAATGCGGGAACAGCACTGTTGAGAAACTAGGGCAGAGAATCATGAGAATATACTTTTTTCCCTGAAGTCTGCTATTACAGTCCTTAAAGTCTTCCACCCATGATATTCCTCCATTCCCTTATCCTTTAGATAAGTGCTATGGTAAGTCTGTATCTGAAAATTTTGAATTGATTTGAATTGAGAATGTAAAGAAATCTTATAGTCTAACCCTTGGCAGCTTATTACATAGCTTGTCAGGAAATACTAGTGAACACAGACAGCAGTGTGAAGTGGGGAAATAACCTTAGTGCTTTATTTTATTTTTCATTTCTCTGATTTTAAATGATGTGGGGTGACTCCACAAAAGACTTCCCTTACACAAGGGAACTGTTGTGAGTCCTTATGATGTGTATTCTAGGACTATACTCTTTTGGGAAAAGTGGTTTGGTATGGCAGAGTGGGAGATGAGCTCTGGGTAGGAAGAAAAAAATAAAACTTTTAAACCATATATTTGATAGTAGAGATTATGGACAAGGTAACCTGCTCAGAAAGAGATCAAAATCCTAACTGGATCCCAACTGAGGTATTTTTCTTTCTGAAATCCAAGACTAAGATCTTACATGGCTAGTTGTTGGGTTGTTTCAGTCATTTCTGATTCTCTGTATCCCCCTTTGGGGTTTTCTTGGCAGAGATACTAGAGTGGTTTGTCATTTCCTTCTCTAATTAATTTTTACGGATGAGGAAAGTGAGGCAAACAGGGTTAAATGAATCATCCAAGGTCCCATAGCTAGTAAATGTCTGAGGCCAGATGAGTCTTCCTGAGTCTGACACTCTATCCACTGTGCCACCTAACTATCCTCCATGGCCAAACTCTGCCCTTATTTCAATGGAACTGTTTTGTTTTTTAAATACAGGATATTAAGTACTTCCCAAATAATTTACAAACTCGCAGAGGACACTATGGTAACTTTTGTATCTACTTCAGCATTCAGGTGCAATGCCATAGTGAGTGCTCAGTAATACTTAGAAAATGAATGTGTAAAACTGATTATCAGAATGGATTCAAATACATAAATTGGTTATATGAATGCATCTACATCTCATCCTCCCCTACCAACTCTCTCTCTCTCTCTCTCTCTCTCTCTCTCTCTCTCTCTCTCTCTCTCTCTCTCTCTCTCTCTCTCTATATATATATATATATATATATATATATATATATATATATATATATTCCCTTAAACATCAGTGTCTCATATCTAATGGTGTGGGATTATAAACCTTTACTACTTAATTTCCACTAAAAGTAGATTAACAAAGTTATTTGTTGTTTTCTTAGCATACTCTTTTTAATGCATTTTAATATATTTCAGTTTTGTTATACTTTTATCCATACACACATGCTACAGATAATGACTAAAAAGTGACTAATGTTCACAGTTATTTAAAAAAACAATTAGCTAATATGTTATTCTTTGTTTATTTGTCTATGCTCATGGCCAAGTTCTTGAATGTATGATTTCTCTTCTTATTTAAAGCCAATTGTTAGCATAAGTAATTGTTAATATGTTTGAATTTCATAAACAAGACTGAATTTCATGTATTTCATGTCATAGAAAGGATCCAGAATCCAAAGTCATCATTTAAAAAAAAAAAGAAAAACAGAGTCCTAGATTTTAGACAGAAGGTTTTAATCTAAGTCATCATTGTCCAATTATTTAAGATAACAAAGTATTGTCCTCCTTAATGGAATTGTAAAGAGAATCCCCAATTTGTAAATTTGCTCCTTATTCTTCCCTGTTCTAGGTATTAGTTGGTTTGGCTTTTTAGCCACTAACATATGGTTTTGTGTGTGTCAATAAAGGTTTAAAAACAATTTCATATTTGCTTCACCACCATATGATGACTTTCCAGAAATTACAAATTTTCCAGGCTCTGTATTTGACTGGAGGTGCTTTTGTTTTGTTTTGTTTTTGGCAAATTGTAAGGGAAATTCTCCACCTGTTTTTAGTTAAACAAACCAATAAAAACATAGTTTCTTGGTGTTAAAAACATCTTATGGCCTTTTGACAAAAATAGTTGAATTTGAAACCCTGACTTGGCACATAAATAATTTTCGATGCAGAGTCTATGCTTTACTGAATTTAAAAAAGCAGTTTAAAGTTAAGCTAGTTAACATTTTAAAATGTCATGTTGAACATGAGCAGTTGGATCTCTGTTCACGTATGCTGTCTGTGAGAAGTGTTCACTTAATTAAATGTAAACTTAATAGATACATTAATTCGGTACATTTCCCCCCATAAAAATGTTAACTCCTCATTTTGTTAGGTGTGGGATATTTTTCAATTGCAGCATGGTGGATCAACATATTTTGGTATTGTCTATCAGAGAACAAAACATTAGGATGAAAAGTGAAAAATTCAACCAGTTGCCCAATGTTCTCTGTCACTGAATCAAAATTGTTTCATATCCAGATGTGTAGCAATACTTTAAAAGTGAAAGTAAGTTGGAGTCTTCTGAAAAGGTGACGGAGGCCACGTTGCTAGCCCTGGGTTGCTGAATCAGACTACTTATATGATCACCAAACGTCTTTTGGCCATTTTTAATTTATCTGAGTCATAGGAGTCATGGATTTACAGACGGATTGGACCTTTGAGTTCACCTAGTTCAAACCCTTTATTTTACAGACGAGAAAAACAGAGGAGCAAAGAAGCAAACTCAGACTCCCTCATTTTGAGAAAATTGAGACAATAAAGATTAAGTGATTTGCCCACAGTCACTGGGGTATTAAGTGTATGAGCCAGGATTCTAACACAGATCCAGTTATTTCAAAGCTAACGCTCTGCCCCCTGCCTATGTTCTAAAGGACAAACAAGGAAACAGGATAGGCAATTAAGAGAAAAGTAAGAGAAGTAAGAGAAAACAGTGAGGAATGATCTGAAAATGAAACTCTAAGAATGCCTTTAAAAGCAGTTCTCAGTGACATCCTATACGTGGCACAGGCTATTAAAGAATCCTGATCGTGACCCTAAAGAATTCAGGGTTTGGACTCTTCTTGCCACTTTTTCTGAATTTGCAATCTGAGATTCCATTTCTCTTCTCCTCCATTAGGCTAAAGGGGAAGAAGGATGCTTGTTTGTAGTGACAGACAATCAAAAAACATTATCCTTTCTTCTCATCCATCCTTTTCCCATCTTTCTCCATTCCCCAAACACCACACACTATGCACAAATAACAAACTAACATTGATAACATGGCCTTTGGATTCAAAAGTAACTAAGGACAGCATCCTCAGGCTCTCTATGATCTAAAATTCTATTTCCCCAAGGACTGTCTTTTGATTTCCTAGAATGAAGTTAGTTGTGCATTCCCTGGATATCAATAGGCTTGGATGGAACTTCTCTGAATGAAAGGAAGCTAATTGTCCTTATAGTTAGCATAGGGGCTCCTAGAGTGTTCCAAACCTTATATTCAACTTTCCTGCCAAGATTTTTTTGCATCATCCTTACAAACCTTGGTGTCCTGGTAAAACTAAAGAATAGCTTTTAAAAAAAATAAACTACTTTCAATAGGATTCAACAGAATAATACTTAATGAACCTTGTCTATTTCTTATCCGACCCATTTGACTCTTTCTCATATCCTATTTAAAGGTTGGGTTTAGTGAATTAACCATTTAAAATACAGTTGGAATATTTTGAAAATAATTATTTGCTTGAATACAACTTCAATTATTTTCAAGCAGTTGTTGAGAACATAGTCATCACCCAAGACACTGTATGGAAACTACAACTTCAAGTAAATCAAATTTGGTTTATTTCCTCTTTTATTCTCACTATCAACATCTTTTTAAAAAAAGTAACTTGTTGGGGCAGCTAGGTGGCTCAGTGGATACAGCACTAGCCCTGGATTCAGAAGTACCTGAGTTCACATCTGGCCTCAGACACTTGACACTTACTAGCTGTGTGACCCTGGGCAAGTCACTTAACCCCCATTGACCTGCAAAAAAAATAACTTATTGACATAATTCAAATACAAATACATACATACATATATGCATATTTTAAAATATGTGTGTATAAAAACAGAGGTTCTATGCCTATGAATAGAGGGACATATGTTCTGTTCCTTTGCTAAAGGACATGAATAACTGGTGGCTCCTGGCTGGTCCATTTGTGTACCCATAAGTTGGGGCTGCACTAATGAGAATAAATGACTAAGCCAGAAAGAACTATGCATTTTAGGGGTTATATACAAAGCAAAGACAGCTTCCATTCTTTTTCAAGGATGCATCTTTGTTGAGATAAGGCCACTGCCTTATCTCTTTTGGAAAAGGATCAGTGTCAGTTAAATATGTAGAAAGACCAACTATTATCTCCAGTTTGGCCCTTGTGTCCTGGGGGTCTGTGTCAAAGAGGTTGCCTTTAAAAAGGCCCAGAATCCATCTCTCCTTGTTCCTTTTTGATCAAAGACTCTGTAGGTCTTCCTAGTTCCAAGACCAATCCTCTTTGGCCCAACCCCCAGGCCTGACAACATGCAAAGACCAATCAGAAGTTGCTGGTACTGTGTGTCCATTAATAAGGGGCTAACTATATGTTTCTTCCCACCAAGCCAAAGCATAGTTACTGGTCCAGCAGATCAAGGACAACATACATTTTAAAAAGTAATTTCAAGAAGTAAGGAACAGGGGCAGCTATGTGGCATAGTGGATAAAACACTGGCCCTAGATTCAGGAGGACCTGAGTTCAAATCCAGGCTCAGACACTTTACATTCCCTAGCTGTGTGACTTTGGGCAAGTCACTTAACCCTCATTGTCCCACAAAAAAAAGTAAGGACCAGGAAAAATACCAACAACTAAGTTAATCAGAGATGACTTTGTGTTGGAGGTTGCATTTGAACTGGAGAGAGACAGAGTCAGAGACAGAGACAGAGAGAGACGGGGACACAGACAGAGACACAAAGACAGAGCAAGCAGATAATAGAGATGATATATGGTAGATATAAGAAAAGATTGAATGTATACATGATGTAAATTAATAATAGTTCAATAATCTAAAAATGGGCTTCCCCATTGACTATATTTAAAATAGCAATGCTTCTTTTGTTTAGTAATCTCTAAGAGGGCACCAATCCCATTACAACCCACAATATTTTGTACAAATTTTTCCCCAAGTTGTACACTCTCAAGTTTCTTCCTTCTTGGAGGGCTGCTTTTATGTTCTTTGCAATTCATTGGCATAATGGAGATTCAAACCTCTGGAAGTTCCTTATCAGCGTCCTGATGTGCATGTGTTCGGGCTGGTATCTGTTTATGTTAGGAAGAATGCCTGAAAATTGGGGTTCATTTTTGGCAATAAAATAAGCAGCTGCTTTCCTTGGGGGAAAACCGATCTGAGGATCATGTGCTATTTAATTGCAAGCTGCCAATCATGTGCAGGATTTCCGTAGGCTTCAAATAAACAAATGCTATGTCACATGTTTTGTTCAACCTCTTTAAACCTTGTAATTATGCCAGGGGAGGGTGAAAAATAAATCTTCAAATGTTTAATACAGAAAAGACATGACACTATTTTTTAAAAGTAACTGTAAATATGTTCCTCACAAGACATTAAGCATGACCTTTCTCTATAGAAAAGTATTTCTAAGTTACCCCATTGGCAATTTTTGTGTGAGCATTCTTCCTTGGTTTAGATAAGATACCAACAGATAATATTGAAATTCATGTCATATTTAATGAGAAAAATATATCCATAGTTTAGCATGAAACCAAAAGAAGTAAGTTCCATGTTCAAATTCCCACAGTGGAAGCTTTTACACAATATACTGTCAAATAATGAGACAAGATAATTATGGCTCATAGAAAGCATGAACACACCCAGTGTGCTCAGCAAAGTAGTGATTAAGAACCTTGTAATTGGTTGTCAGACTCACAGGATTTAAAAATTATGAGATCAATCACCTCCTTTATGGGTTTCCTTTGGGAAAGTACACACCCATGTAAGTAAGAGTCCATAAGACCACTTGCAGCTTAACCTCTACGAACTTTCCTCTACCTTTTCCTGAAAGTTGTTTTTAAAGATATGTATATGGGTATATTACAAGAGGTAATTTGGGGTTTCTATTGTTTTATTTTATTTTAATGTAGACTTTATGTTCTTGATTGGCTCTCCAAATTCTTCAGTCATAAAATCTGAATTTTAGAGTTGGAGAGTTCAAAGTTCTATGACTATGCACCTCAACCTGGACCTGAAAAAGAATCATTACTACAACAGACCTAGTAAGGGGTCATCTTCCTCATTTTATTTGCTAGTTTAAAAAAAAAGTTTGTTATATCAAAGAAATCACTCAATTAAAAAATACTTTAAAAAATGAAACATTGAGATATGAACAGATACCTTTGATTAGTGTCAAATTAGAGGTCCTTAAGACCTCAAGAGGTCCTCAAGAATCCACAGGATACTTTTTTGTGTTTATTTGTTTTGTCAAAGTCTTGACTCAGGTCACATTTCATTATGGTATTAATGTATTGTCTTATGTTGTATCTTAAAGGCTTCTTTAGAAAGCCTTTCCCAATTACCTTAATTGTGATAACTCTCTTCCTTGTCTTCCAATTATCATGAATGTCCTTACCTGATTACATGTTGTATCCCCCTAGGAACATGTTAAACTCTGAGGGAAGGGGCTGCTTTTTCATTTGTTCATTGTATTTACCAGCACCTAGAATCATTCGTATTATGTAGTAGCCCCTTATTAAATGACATTTTAAAAGTGCTTTATATATGCAAAAAATATGGTAAGATCTGAGCATATAAGATCAAAACAAAGCAGTTCCTTACTTCAAGTTATTTTCTTTCACTGAAGGGAAACAACATACACTCAAATAAGTATAATCCAAAGCACACACACACAGAGACACACAGACACATGCTCACACACACACACACACACACACACACACACACACACAGAGAGAGAGAGATTGAGATTTATTGGTAGTATTTATTTTTCTTATGCCTTTATTTCTGAAATAAAAATATATATACCAAAATTTTCCAAATAGTGCTTTTAGGGTAGCAAAAAACTGGAAATAAAGTAGTTGCCTATAAATTTGGGAAGGCTAAATAAATGTTACATAAATATGTTGGAATGCAACTATGCTGTAAGAAACTAAATGACCAATGAAAAAATTCAGAGAAGCATGGGAAAACATATATGAACTGATGCAACGTAAAGCAAAGAATACCAGGAAATAATATGTAATGACCATAACAATTAAACAGAAAGAGCAAAAATATGAAACTAACACTAGGTAATTATAATGTCCAAAATAGCCCTGGAGAACAATTAATAAACTTGACCTTCCTCCCTTGATTGCAGAGGATTGGAGCTATGAATGTGTAATATTATCTACATTGTCTACATGGTCAGAGATGACTTGGTTAGTTTTGCCAGGTTACTTTTTTCCCCTCTATTTTTAACTTTTGTTATAAGAAGTGGCTGACTATGTAGAGGAGGTGAATAAATATATTAATAAAGGCATTATCAAATAAGACTACCAATAAAATTATTTATTTTATATGCATCAGAGGAATATGACATGGAGAACATAGCATTTGAACTGAATTTATGGGTATGGGGAGGGTGTCAACTGAGAGATCCATTTAAAAGGTTGCCCATGCATATGTTATAGCATGAGCAAAGGAATTCTCTAATTTATCTCTTTTAAAATTTGTATTTTCAAATATTGTTTCCTTAGTGTTTGCAAGCGTTTATAAGAACCGGAATTAAATCAAAAATGAAACAGGGCCTGCCCTCAAGAAGCTAACATTCGAGTAGGATTTTAATTATATTTATTGCTTACAAGAGGTCCACTTATATCCCTGTTCTACACCTATGAAATTCTCATCATCTCATTTAAAATGTCATGCATTGCTCATATGCTCATGGTACAATAAACACATAATGCTTTTTTAAAAAAAATGTTTTCCATTCTCTATCATAAACTGTTAAATTAAAAATTTTGCCTGAAGACAACTTTTTATTTCAACAAAACAAAACAACTCCTACTCTACAGCCTATTTTCTTAAACTGTGGGTCACAACTCCATGTGAGGTTGTGTACCTAAATTGGAGGGGTCAAGAAAAATGTGGCAACAGTAAAAGGTTATGTATACCTATTTTATATACCTATATACTCAGGGTCATGTAAAATTTCTCAGGCAAAAAGGGGTTGTGAGTGGAAAAAATTTAAGAAGCCCTGCTGCTTTAGAGCATTCTGGAGATTGATATTAATAAGTAGATTTTTATTTGGAAATAAAAAGTTGTTTGATCTTTTTCTTGTCTGTTTCAGAGCTGATAGTCTTAAAGACTTGTGGAAGTACACTGAGACAATTATAAATCCTTGTGAGTCAGTTACTTGGTATTTTTGTATGTGTGTCCACCTTCCATAGCTTTCTCCACTATGAAAAAGAAACTCAGAAAACCAAATAAATTAAAAACTAATCACAGTATCATCACAGCACACAGCATGACTGTGAATACACCAGCACCTCATGCAATTAAATTGTTCAATTATTCTAAGTGTTATTATACTAATTTAAAAGGCTAAGATTACTCTAAAATATAAACAATTAGGCTCAGTGATTACATTTTATTTATGTGATTTCACATTAAATTATTTAGACTGTGGGAATCACAATAGTTACCAGTCTGCTACTTAAATCTAGACCCTGAAAAATAAAAAGCAAAGCTGGTGAGAAAACTATATACTATGTTACCCTCCCAAAGGGGATAATCTGACCACTAGAAGAATGACTTAATTGGATCTTTGTTAAGCAATAGGCAACATACAAGGTACATTGTTTTTCTTTACCTCCAATCTGTCTCCGGAAGAACTAATCACTTCCAATATCAGAAGCCTTTGGTTTGTTGTTGCATCAATCCAATTTAGGTATTCTTCATAATTTGGGAGAAATACAAGAACAAATAGGAGGGTTAAGGAGGGTGGGAACAGCCTTAGGGCTGAGAAGGTTACACACACAATATATGTAATGTAACTTGAGAAACACCTGCACACTGACAGGACTTGATTAATGTGGGTTTTTTTTTTTGGTTTTGTTTTATGTTTTGTTTTGTTTCTTTGTTAGAACAGCTATCTCAGGCTTAAATCAGACTTGTTTTCTTTCTTTCTTCCTTCCTTCCTCTTCTTCCTTCCTCTTCTTTCTTTCTTTCTTTCTTTCTTTCTTTCTTTCTTTCTTTCTTTCTTTCTTTCTTTCTTTCTTTCTTTCTTTCTTTCTTTCTTTCTTCCTTCCTTCCTTCCTTCCTTCCTTCCTTCCTTCCTTCCTTCCTTCCTTCCTTCCTTCCTTCCTTCCTTCCTTCCTTCCTTCCTTCCTTCCTTCCTTCCTTCCTTCCTTCCTTCCTTCCTTCCTTCCTTTCTTTCTTTCTTTCTTTCTTTCTTTCTTTCTTCCTTCCTTCCTTCCTTCCTTCCTCTTCTTCCTTCCTCTTCTTTCTTTCTTTCTTTCTTTCTTTCTTTCTTTCTTTCTTTCTTTCTTTCTTTCTTTCTTTCTTTCTTTCTTTCTTTCTTTCTTTCTTTCCTTTCATCTTTCTTTCTCCTTTCTTCCTTTCTATTTCTTTCCTTTTTTCCTTCCTTTCTTTCTTTACCATTGCTGTGTGTGTGTGTGTGTGTGTGTGTAAGCTGTTACAAGATTGGATTTCATTAAATTTTGCATTTTACCCACAGCAAAGACAATGAAATTCAGAGAATGATAACATTGTAGAGTTGAGAGGGCCTCGTCTAGGCCAACTCCATACAGCAATTCAGCCTTCACTTGAATGCTGCCTGATGCAGCAAATGTCAGGAAATGTGCTGTCTCCAGAGATGATCGATTCTATTTTGGGGTAATTCTAATTGTCCTGAAGCCAAAATCGGTCTCCCTGTGGCTTTCATGCACTTTACATACAATTCTAGTTCCACACTCCCGGGCCAAGCAAATAATAATATATAATATACAAAATAATATATAACATGTATAAAGCACTGGCTCTATAGTCAGGAAGACTCGTCTTCCTGAGTTCGAATCTGGCTTCAGACACTTATTAGCTGTGTGACCCTGGGCAAGTCAGTTAACCCTGTTTGCCCCAGTTTCTTCATCTACAAAATGAACTAGAGAAAAAAAATGGCAAACCACTCTAGGATCTCTGCCAAGAAGACCCCAAATGAGTTCACAAAGAGTTGGACACAAGTGAAATCACTGAACAACAGCAATACATAAAATAACAATATATAAATAAAATATAACCTCCTCTTCCAGGTCATTTTACAGATGAGGAACTGAGGCAAACAGGGTAAGTGAAATGGAAAACCACTCCAGTATCTTTGCCAAGGAAACCCCGAATGGGGGTCATGAAAAGTTGGACATTACTGAAACTACTAAACAACAATACTAATCCTTTTTATATGAGATAACTCTTTACTACTTTAAGACAGCAATTGTGCACTCGTTCAATTTTCTTTTCTCCAGGTTAACTATCCCAAAGTCTTTCCAGTGATCATGATTCAGCAGAGCTTTTAGCCTTGTCATGATGTTGGTTGTCCTTCTTTAGTTGTGCTCCAATTTCAGTTTCCTACCTAAAATTTGATTCCCATAACTAGACACATGCTACAAATTTGTTTGGACCACAGTAGAGTCTAAAAGGACTATAGCCTCCATTTCACATAAGCCACATAAGATCACATTACTGAATAGCATACTACAGCCTCATATTGAACTTGTAGTTCACTTCCCTCCCCCTACTTTCTAAAGACTTTTTTCATTAAATTGTCTTCAAGTCATGTTTGTCTCACCCTTTACCTGTGTAACTGATTTTTGAAACCAAATATTGGACTTTATCCTTCTTAATTATATCTTTTAAAAACTCATTCTGTTATTCCAAATTGGCAAAAAACTTTTTGGATGCCTTTCCTGATATCTACAGTGTTAGCTTTCTTTCTCAAATGGATGTCATCTACAAATTTGATAAGCATGTTGTGTAATTTAAGATTCTAAATGTGGATTCTAATCTCTTCCCCCAGTTTTGGGGGAAACTGACTAAAATCACTAATAAAACGAGTTTAGGTTTTTAAGGGTTTATTGAAAAATAGAAAGAAAAAGATTGAGAACAGAATTCCAACAGCCTGGCATTCCTATCTTTCTTCAAATTTCCTGTGAAGTCCTCTGCCACCACCACCACCATCAAGTCAGGAACCCAAAAGAGAGAGAGCTCTCCTCGCAGGCCCTCTTTCCTCCTTCCTGTCTCCTCCCAGAAAATAGGAGGCTCCTCAAGTTGATTGGCTGGTAGCCTTGGTAGCACCCATGAGCAAACGTTACTTCCTGATGCCAAGGAAAAGCCACATGACCTTGCCCTCTGAGGCATTTTCCTTATGGCGGAGCTTTCCCACAGCAAGTCTCCAGTAGGTGGCATCATTCCAATCATTACAATGTTACCTATGCTTTCACCTAAATCTTTTGACAACAATGCTAAAGACAACAAAGTGAAGGACAATGTTTTAACTTATCCTGTGGCCAAAGTAAACCAATCTGAGAAATAAAGGAAAAAATAATTCATAAAGTAAGGTTTCAACAAGCGCTCCATAGTGGATCTGTGAGGGTGATGAAGTTGGATCATAATCCTTTTAGCATAATAATGAAAGCACAAAAGAAACAACCAATTACTGGCCATACTAACCTAACCATTCACAATAATCCTTGCTTTCTCTTACTTTGGTCTTTGAAAATTTTTGGTTCAGTTTTAGAAATCCAAACTAATATTTAGTTACTCCAGGAAACAAGCGAGAGACCCATGGAAAAATGCATTCTTTAAGGGTTCCCTTGGTTAGTTTGAGCATGTTGCAAGGGACGCAATCTTATTTTTGATTCCAGAGAGAAGCCAGGTAGTTTGGTACAAAGAAAGCCTCTGTCCCATTGCCACTAGCTGAAATTCTAAACCTATCAATCTGTCTCCAAGATAGATATATTGGACACAAGTGAGAACAGATGAGTGATTGTGATTTGCTCAGTGCAATCCATTATATCCTAAAGCACTTGTCCTTCCAATAGTGGGTCTAATAGTTAACTTTGAAGGGTTATTAGGGGATGGTTCATTTTAGGTATTGTCATCATGCAGCATGTAGACTCACAGCAAGCAGTAGGATTCTAAACTGTAGGATTTATCATCTAGTGATGTTTACTGACCTGCCTCATGCTCAGCATCATTCGACCTACAGCCACTTCCCTGAATGAGCTGACATTCCAAAAGCATGTACAGTCGAATTTCTTTCATTCTGCCTCTTTTAAAGCAACCCCGTAGCACTGAGAACAAGAAAATATATTTCAGGCATGATCCAACAAAGATCTCAACATAGATTAAGTAGATAGTTATGGATTACACACTTGACTTCTCTGAACAGATAGAGCTGGTTCTAAAAGTACATAATATTTTATATCTTTGAACTCTCTGGGAACATTAAAGCTGAGTTATAAACTATTTTTGATTAAGTAAATATCTCTTTAGGGCCTCACTTAATAAAAACATCATCCTATAAATGATAGAGTGCTTCTCTACTGTTCCTGTATTTGAGCCGGGATATTATTAGAACATTGTAAGAATGCACAGAACATGACCCAGGAGTACTGTGAACAGGTATGGAAACAAGTGGGAACAGGTAAGTGGAATATGGTGAAATATTACTTCTTGGAATATTGCTTAGACAGCTGATTAATTTGTGAAATAATCATCTGTGGTTATTTCTGATGCTCTGGGAGGATTCTTCTGTAGGTAGGGAGTGGGAAGTGTGTAGGAGTCTGTGTGTGTGTGTGTATGTGAGTTATAGGAATGAGTAGTTGACATTGTGACAATTGCTATCACTCAGCAACAGGTGAGGTGGTTAGCATCTAAGGAAAGGAAGAAAGCTAAGAAAGTTTGAGTACCACCTGGGATTGAGCAGTACAGTGATGGGACATAGATGTGGCAAAGAGCCACAAGGGACTGGGCCAAGGATTCTCAAGGAAATACCACTGGTCTTGAGTCAAATAAGTGGTCAAAAGCAGCGATATCAGGTAAGGTAGTGGAGAGTAAACAAGTACCACAAATCATTAAGTTTCATCAATTCTACCTACACCTCTATCACATCCTTGTTTTTCAATCAATTCTCCCCACCCCACAGTTAAAGCCTTCATTACCTCTCCCTTGAGTTATTTTCATAGCCTCCTAATTGGTCTCTACCTTGTCTATCTCATCTCCAATCTATCCTATAGACAACTACCAAAGTAAACTTCGCATTGTGACCATGTCACAATCTGTTCACCAACTGAAATAGCTTCCTATTAATTCTCCAATCAAATACAAACTCTTCTGCTTGGTGTTTGAAGTTCTTCTTAGTTCTTCACTCTTCTTTATGTTGTATGTACTGTACTGAACAGGACTGTCTTACTTTTCCTCACATGTGACATTCCATTTCCTGTATTCACATTCTTTCCTCGTCTCTACTCCTAAATATCTCTATTATCTCCCAAGGTTCATGTCCATACTTCCTATTTGATATGTCACCTACCCCCAGCTGCTGCCGCCTCTACCCTCCAAATTACTGTGTATTTGTTTTGGGGGGATGTTTTGAATATACTTAACTTTTATATTTTCATTTGTATACATGGTGTCTCTCTCCCTATAGAACACAAGATTCTTGAGGCCAAGCATTATTTCATTTTTTTCTTCACATCCCTAGAATCTAGCAAAGTTTCTTGTAGAGGGTGCTAAAGAAATTCTTCCTGATTACTCGATAAGTTTAAACAGGCAAGCAGAAAGGTCCAGAAACTAAGAGGTCAAAATAGAAAGAGCAGAATAACCCAAAATACTGAATCACCTCTGATCTTTGAGTAGATGGTGTTAGCTTTCTGACTTGTATTTACACTCGTTGATGAGTGTGGGAAATCTTCAGCCCACATGTGTTGGTTGAGGGAAGATGAAGGTCAGAAAACTGAAGATGAACCTTGCTCTTGACTCTAAAGGGGCCAGTATTTCCCCATCTACCCATGGGCATCTTTTTAGATCTAGAGTATTTTCTTTGTGGATATAACAGCATAGACAAAAGCCCTTTCCAACCCAATACCTTCAATGTCAATTTTCTATCTAACCTCAAACATACCTCTGTAATACCAACCCTGCCCCCCACCCCGATAGCATCAGTTTGTGTTTGAGTATCTATATCTAACTTATAGAGAGATGGGAAATTTCAAGCATCTTGGCAAGACCAGACAAAGCTACAGGCACATAGTATCCAATTTTTTCATAAAAAGTATTTTATTATTTTCCAGTTACATCTAGAGATATTTTTAAACATTTGTTTTTATAAGAATTCTAGTTTGAAAATTTTCCCTCTCTTTCCCCTCCCCATGACAGCAAGGAATCCGATATAGGTTATGCATGTACAATCACATTAAACATATTTCTGCATTAGTCATGCTGTGAAAAAACAATCAGAGCAAAAAGGAAAAACATCAAAAAAGAAAAACAATACAAAACAAAACAAAATAACAAAAACAATAGAAATACTATGGTTCAATCTGCATCTAGATGCCACCGTCCTTTGTTTCTGGGTTTGGAGAGCATTTTTTATCATGAGTCCTTTGGAACTATCTTGGACCATTGTGTTGCTGAGAAGAGTCAAGTCTATCACAATTGATCAACACCCAATGTTGTTGATACTGTGTACAGTGTTCTCCTGGTTCTGCTCATCTCACTCAGCATCAGTTCATGTAAGCCCTTCCAGGCTTCTCTGAAATCCTCCTGCTCATCATTTCTTACAGCACAATAGTATTCCATTACATTCATTTACCACAACTTGTTCAGCCATTCCCCAATTAATGGACATGCCCTCAATTTCCAATTCCTTGCCAACACAAAAAAGAACATCTATAAATATTTTTGTACATGTGGGTCCTTTTCCCTTTTTATGATCTCTTTGGGAAAAAAGACCTAATAGTGGTATTGCTGGATCAAAGGGTATGCACAACTTTATACCCCTTTTGGCATAGTTCCAAATTGCTCTCCAGAATGGTTAGATCAGTTCACAACTCTACCAACAATGCATTAGTGTTCTAATTTTTCCACAACAGCATCCATTTTAAAAAGATAAATCTGGATGTCAATAAAGCACTACTAGATAGATTCCAACTCTGAAAAACATGAGCACTGATAGTAAAGTCCCTTCTCCATTTTCCAGCAGAATCCTCCAATGGTTTCCAGTTACACTCCCTCAAAGTCAACAGTTCTCCACAACTTCCTTTCAAAGCCTCACAAGAAGAATGCTTTTCCCTTCTATGGGCCCTCATTGGAATAGTTCTGTGAATAAGCAGATTTTTCACATTTCTGGGAGCCAGGATTCTTCTCATTCTCTATCTACAGGATAAAAGCAATGCCCTTAGAACTTCTTAAAGTTGAAAATGTGTTGGAAATTATGCTCTTCCTTTTTCTTTTGCAATGAGCAAAACAAAAAAGTGAGAAGGGAAGGAAACAAGCATTTAGTAAGTTCCTACCATGCACTGTACTAAGTGCTTTATAAACAACTCATTTGATCCTCATGACAAACCTAGGATATACATGCCATTATTATCTGCATTTTACACTTGAGGAAACCAAGCCAGGCAGAGGCTGTGACTTGCCCCAAATCACACAGCTAGTAAGTATCTGTAACTAGATTTGAACTCAAATCTTCCTGACTCCAAGCTCTATTCACAGTGCCAACCAGCTGCTTCAAGGAGGCAAGAAGGAGAGAGACCATCCCAATTAGGAGAAGGGTTACATACTTGACTCTAGTGTAGAATGGGATCCTATATAGAGTGGACATTGCAAAAACAAATCTTGATGAGATCGGACTAATGATTGTAGTGTGGCAACTTGATAATATCATATTTAAGCCCCAACATGTTTAGATTTTTTTCTAGCATTAGTTCTTGGTCTTGTTTTAAGTAATTTTAAATTTAAACAATTAATTTTAAACAACTTAGATGGTGATCATAAGGCAGTGTACCAAAGTTGATTAAAGGTACCTCAAAGCCAGAAAGACCTTGCTTCAAGTCCTGCCTTTGACACATACTGGGAAAGTAACTAAATTTCTCAGTGCTTTAGGCAGCTTAAACGGCAGCAAAGGTGCTAACCTGCACTGGGGAAGGGAGTTTTTTCACTTTAACAATAAAGGTATACCTCTAACACCTATCCCTCTCCTTGGATGAAAATATGAAAATCATCTTTACCAAATCCAGGAGTGCTACACAAAACTAGGAGAGAGTGAATATACTGAGTGATGTAATCAGAATTGCAAAGAATCTCTACAGCATAGAACAGGGGCCTGAAACTGACTAGATTCAAATTTATAAGGATAAATGTAAAAGCCAGAACTTAGGTTAAAATGAATCAATCACACAAATAAAGGAAAATTGAAGCATAGATCTACTGCAGTTCGCATAGAGGGGGGGAAACAACTTGGGATTTTTCACATTTGCAAGTTCAATATTCAGAAAAACTGAGAATTGACTGTCAAAAAACCCTAACACTATCTTAGGTCCCTCTTATAGAAATACTCAGCACAGAGAAAGGGAAATGATGTTTTCACTGTAATGTATGCTGGTTATACTGAATCTGGGGTATTGTAGTCATTTCTGTGTGCCACATTTTTAAGAGGAACATTCTGGATCTCAAATGGTGAGGGGAACTTTTAGGGTCTATGTAATTATGAACCTTAGGACCTCTTGAAAGTAATGAGGTTAATAGAAAACTGTTGGGTTCATAGGTAAATATCAAATTGGAATCAAAGGACTCCTAATTAGGGTTCTCCTGCTACTTAAAGAGAACACTGTTGCTATCTGAAAGCTATGGAGAGATAGATAGATAGATAGATAGATAGATAGATAGATAGATAGATAGATAGATAGATAGATAGATAGATAGATATAGAGAGATAGAGAGATAGATAGAGAAAGCTATGGAGATATAGATAGATAGATAGATAGATAGATAGATAGATAGATGGATGGATACATTTTAGATAAAGATATAAATAGATATATGAATATATGTATTATGTATATATGTGTGTATATGAATATGTATATATGTGTGTATGTATGTGTTTGTATATATAATATTATACATATATGTATATATGCCTCTTTAGTTTTACCCTTCACCTCTTTGCTGAGTTCATAGAATCAAAATATTTAAATATTGTGAGATTTAAAATTGGATAGACGAGCATTAAACTCACCCTTTTAACTTTTCCCTCATATATGTGTGTGTGTGTGTGTGTGTGTGTGTGTGTGTGTGTGTGTGTATGTAATATCTCCCAGACCACTAAGAAAAAGAAGCCTCTGAGCTTAAATCTGTGAGGGATTAGTTTTTATTGCTTGGGAATTAATTAGACAACAAAAGGTGATAGCAATTAGGGAAATAGGGAAGTAGAAATACAAATGAATAATCTTAGATCTAAGCTTAGTCTATTTTCCTTTATAAAACTGACCGAATCCCAAACTTCCTGCCAGGCCGAGAACCAGTACACGTGTGCCGCCATGGCTGTTTAAAAGCCAGAGAGAGTGAACTTCCATTCCTCCCTCACTTTTAAGCTGGCGTCCCGGAAGATTGGAAGATCGTGGCAGTCTCCTCCCCAAAAGAGAGGTCCATCAAAAGCTGCTTCAGTAGCATGCGCAATCTCTCAAACGATTCAGCTAAAACTTCTGATAAATATCTTTACCACAAATAATTTTTTACCACATTCCCCATTTTGTTTCATTTGAAAAATGAATGAGTTTGTTCAATGAAACAATACGAAAGAGCTCCTAAAGATTATATAGTCCAATAGTTGCTAACTCAAATAGAAAGGAGGCCACTGATCATTACATTAGAATCCCCGAAGAAGTATACTGACTTAATTTTTAAATGTAATATCTATGTTTTATTGTATTTTGGGGGCAACTAGGTGGCACAGTGGATAGAGGGCAGGGCCTAGAGCTAGAATAGACCTATAGATCTGATTTCAAATTCAGCCTCATATACTTAACTACATGTATGACCCTGGGAAAGTCACTTAACCCTATTTCCCTCAGTTCCCTCATCTGTAAAATGATCAAGGAAAGGAAATGGCAAATCATTTCAGTATCTTTGTCAAGAAAACTCCTAATGGGGTCATTGAAGAGTCAGACACAACTGAATAGCAATACTGTATTTTTGTTTGTTTTGTTAAATATTTCCCAATTATGTTGTGGTCTGTTTCCACTGCTCTTAGGAGTATTGTGGGCAACATGTAACCTGCAGCCTTGTGTTTCACACTCTGATCTTTCCCACCTTCCTCATTTTATTAATGAAGATACCACAGTACAGAAAGGCTAGCTAACTATCCCAGAGTCACATAGCTTAGGGCTGACATCAAGATTTGGTACTCCTTCTTCTTACTCTAGGACTCTTTTCTACTCCACGATGGCTATACCTGATCAGGATGTTTAGAATTTTCCCACAGGTGTTGGCTAAAAGAAAAATATAAGCTTTACTTTATTTTTGAATGACAAGGTCACAATATTGCTAAATAAATCTAAAATATTTAGATACCTAGATTCAGATTCAAGGATATTTTCAACTGAGGTAGGAGGAGAACAGAAAAGAGAAAAATCATGCCAAGAAATTTATAAAACTTCAGCCAAGAGAAAGGCTCTGTTCATTCCCTCTGCCACCAGCAATCTGTTTTTTTTTTCTTTTTTTTCTCTTTTCATAGTACCATGTGTACCCGAATTTGATATGCTATGATGGACAAAGTTATAAATCTGAGTATGGCAGGAACATGTGAACTTTATAGCTATGGCTGGATATATGCAGGGCAAGTTTATCCTCATTCTTGGCTAAGAAGCATTAAGTGTATGACCCTTCAGGGCAGGGATTGTATTTTTTTTTTCATCTCTGTATCTCAAGCTCCTAACCTGCTAACCTGCTTTCCAAGTAGCAGGTGTATAAATAAGTTTGTTGAGTTGAATTAAATTTCCTTCAACCAGTACTGATTATACTGAATATTTTCCCCAAATTAAAAGCATTTCTTCCCAACACCAAGACATCTCAAAAATTAACATATTCAGGACAATTATAATCAATTTTTTTCCTCTTCCAGTTTTCTTTTGTGATAAGAATTGAAATACATGGGTTTTTTGATAGAGTGTATATTCATATTAGCTCTGGAATATTATTCTCTCCAAGTATCTTTGAGCTGTCTAAAATGCCCCCAGTTGAGGAAAAGACATAGAATTCAGGAACAGTGTACCTTTATTAAGTGATATCCTACAATATGGCATGGTTTCACAGACCTCTGAAGCTACATCAGTTATTTCTTATTGAAAAGGAAGTATACCAATTATATCTTCCCTAGGCAAGTTCCTGGATTCTTTCAAGTGTGGGCTCAATCACTCTGCCTAGTCCAGTTACAAGTTATTTTAAATCATTTTAACAGGACTAATAGTAGGAAATATGATGAGCACATCCTAATTTTGAGGCAGCCCCCTCTACTTCATCCAAACCCTAGACCCAGTCCTAGCTGACTGATTGGAAGTGGACTAGTGAAGAAAGTTATAAGAAAAGCTTGCTATAGCAAGTGGTCTCTGATGTATAGATCTCTCTCAGATATCTTTCAAGATGCTGAATTTGACAACTGCATGCCTAGAAGGCGATCTAACACCAATAGAAATTATAATACAGAAAAAAGATGCCTGAGTGAGAAATTCACCATTTCAACCTAATTCCCACCACCTCCCACAGTCCAATAACTATTTGCCAACTGCACCTAGAACAGAAACCTAGCAATAGAAGGGCAGATCCTTTCACTCCTTATGACTTTTATCTTTATATGACAGTCCAGACAACCAAAGCAAAGACAAAAAGCTGGTTTGCTTCTGTCCTGTATGACTCAGCCACCTACCTTGTCAATTTATAGAGCCCCTGGGATTTGGACAGCCTAGACACATAGATTTATTTCTTTCTAGGTGAGGTCTTAACTGAATAACCAAGGCAAGTTACTGTAGTTATGATGTGGCAAGGAACCTGAGTGATACTACTATGACTTTATTGTGGGAAAACAGTGTGTTAACATTTACATGGTTTTCCCCTCTCCACCATGAAAATGTGGGCAGCCCTGATATGAACATGAAAAGGAATCTTTGGTCTTGGAATTTATTTTCTTTTACTTTAATTTAGCAAGCAACATTAGAGACTTGGAAGTCAGTTTGAAAGTGGTTGACCTTGCAAATCATGAGTTGCAATTTGAGTGTACTTGCTTGTATATAAAATGAGAAAAAGAATCTTGATTTAAGGTATTACAGCCTGCAGAATAGTGGTCTAAAGCAAATTTGTTTCCTTGTATTGATCTATGGTTCTCTTAAACTGAATGTTTTAAACGAATTAGAGAAATTCACATTTCTCCATTCTTCTTAGTAGTGTTGTACTTACCCTTGAAGAACTCAAATGAGTACAAATATCTTTTGATGGTCAGAAAATGTTAATGAGCTAGAGAACCCAGTTATGACAATTTCCATTTGGGGGGGTTAAGTGACTGGGTCACACAGCTAGTAAGTGCCAAGTATCTGAGGCTAAATTTGAACTGAGGTCCTCCTGAATCCAGTGCCAGTGCTTGACAATTTCCTTTTTACAGATAAATTAATTCAGACCTAGAGGTGGAGACATTTCAGTGATTCCTGATGCATAGGTGCTATGCTTCTCACTATTAACCCATTTCATTAACCATTAAAGTTAGATATTATATAATTAATAATGTGCCCATTATTAAGTCCCTGGTGAAATTTTTAAGTCTGGGGTGACTTTGTGGAGGGTAATTATAAAGCAGTGGGGTAAGAAAGACACCAAATTGGGAATCAGAATATTTGGTGGTTCAATTTCAGTCTCCCACTGACTACTTCCGTCACCTTGGAAAAGTCACAGCCCTCAGTTTGTTCATCTGTAAAAATGAGGAGTCAAACTAGCTAATCTCAAACATTTCTTCCATTTCTAAAGATCATATGATTCTCCCCCCCCATATATCAGTGCTTCTCTGACTCTTTAGCAAATATTCCAGACACAAAAGACATGAAAAAAATGTTTAGTTTTCAAAGTACTACCCTTGGGTAATTAAAACTTGTTTCAATTATGTCATCATCAACTTTTTTATTGAAGTTCTCTATGGAAATTACTTTCAAAATATGTTTTTGACTCTCACAAGAACATGGAAGGTCACTGCTATGCAGGCTAGGCTAGTATTTCTTTCCAAAGATAATGAAACTGTTCTTGAGACATAATTGATCCAATGGACTAAGACTTGAGCCATTGATGTGGCTTTTTCATTGCCTTAATGCAAAAGCCCAATGTAGGAGCAGTCATAGGCACCTCGAGCTTTACATGTACTTCTGAGAAGCATGCTACCATAGCAAATCCAAAGTTAGAGAAGCTTTACTGAAGTGAATTAATACAGTGTTCTTGCTAAATTGCGCGCACACACACACACACACACACGTACACTCTCATGATGCTTTTAAATAAACCTCATTTTTGTTAAATGTTAGTGTCTCTTTTCATTCCAATCTAAGATCTTCAGCCTAGAATTTAAAGCCCTCTACAAGCTGACTCCCCTCTAATCCTTCTTGTCTTATATCACAATACTGTCTTTCACATACTCATTATTTCAAAGTGACCTGTTCCTCCATTTATAACAGTCCATGTCATGCTTCCATGCTATGTTCAAGCAATGTCCTGTGCCTGGAATTCACTCACTCCTTTCTTTTGCTTCCTGGAACCCTGAGATTCTACCTGGACCTAGGTAATGCACCACCTCCTACACAAGACTTTCCCTGACATCATTGCTTGTTAGTGTAATCTCCTTCACAAAAATTACTTTATACTTTTTTATATTTACTTAACTATGTGCATGTTACATCCACCAGATGAAGGTAAGATCCTTGAAAGTAGATGATTTTGCTTTTATCTTTATAAGCTCAGGACCCAGCATGCCACCTGACACACAGTAGGTGTTTTTTAAATTCTGTTTGAAGCAAACTGAAGTTGAAGAGAATTGCATGAAGCAAAATTCTTTTTTTTCACAATATTGCTATCTATGTGTGATAGCAGGAAACATATCTAGTTCTCTATTTCTTCTACAGCTTAATGATAAAAAAGCAATTTCAAGAAGACTTGCATAATATTAATATTCTTTTGGCTCTTGGAAAGAAAGAATATGGAATAGAACTTCTTTCTTTCTCTTCTACCTCTAGTATGTAAATAATAGGCTGACCTATGGGAGATTCTCTAAACCCCAAGATATCCTCAAATAATTAGGCAGGACAGGCATAGGTTATTAAGGTTCTGTGTCCAGATAGCCTGAGGAAAAGGTTGCATGATGACCCTTTCATTACTCTGGGAAATTGTGGGCATCAATTGGGATATCTCTGTTTAGAGGATTTTTCTCTATAGAATACCCATATGACTCATTTCTGGCCAAAGTACCAAGAGGGATTTGAAGATTTCCACAAAAGGGAAGTCTAAGATAGCCCCAGGAGAGCTGATTAATTCTGAGTGATTCCAAATACTTTGGGGCCTCCTCAAGGAGCAGTGCCAGAAATGGTGGTGGTGGGGGGGGTCTGCTCACATGGAGTGGGGGAAGGTGATGGGTACTGATAAACCCCTGGGGTAAAATAATACTGTGGTGACATTCATTCTTTAGCCCAGGAAAATGTAAACACTTTGAAAACTGGGACTATTTTACTTTTACACCCCCAGGGCCCAGCACATGGTAGGCATGTAATAATGTTTGTTGATTGACTGATGCCTCACTCCATAACTCAGTTTTTCTTTGAAGCAACAAAGCCTAGTGGTGAATTATTTTATGTTTACCCTTTGTAATTGCTTGTGTAATAACAAATATAATTTTGTGTTTTTACTTTGTGATTTTGTATAGTATATTTTAACAATTTTACACTCTAAAGGACCACCTAAGTCAATGGCCAAAAATCTCCTTACTAATATAATATTTCTCATATAAAAGCAAAAGATGCCAATGCCTTGTTTAAAAACTTATATTCCTTCCCTTATTTCTTTCTGATAAACCCTTGTAACTTCCCAAACCTGAATTAAACATAGTGGAGAATAGAGCCCTTGAGAGAACTTTCAAAATATTTGATATTTGAATCCTGTCATTACCTCAAATAAAACAGAGCCTAGGCTCTCAAATTCTTCTGAAGTTGAAGTTTGACAAAAGGATGATGATGTACACCTAAGTTCAGATCTATGAAGAAACCTTCTTGGAATGATGTTTAACTTGATTGAAAAACAAACAACCAACAAAAGACAACACAGTCTAAGGATTTTTATCTTTCACAAAGCTTTAAGGGCTGCCAACTCTGGAAATAAAAGAAATCAAAACCAAAAGTAAAACATAAACCCCACCAACATAATGACAACAAATGATAGTGCTAACAAATGAAACCCTAAGCATAGGCAATATCATGGAAGATTTTTTTTTCTCTAAATGGCATATATAGTAAAAAGCTTGTAAACAAACATAAATAAGTTTTCTATTAAAAAAAAACACAACAAAAAAACCTTCCAAGGAAGCAATAGTCAGCATCTTCTAGCAAGATAGCCAAAGGCAGTGACATTTGAACAGCATGTCTCCTCTAAGCTTAGCTAGCTTGGTAGTGCATATCTGCAAGTGCTTAGCCATGTTAACATAAACCCTCATTAGAAGGGATTAGGCGAGAAACAGTGACAAACAGGATGGACACTAACCCTCAGAGGAACCAATGCAGACACCACACACTAATTATCCTTTTAAATTACTTGAAGATTCAGAGAATGAATATCAGCGTATGTGCATATGATTGCATGGGGAATTGTGTTTTACATACTGCAACCTGTTTGTATTTTGCAACAGTTTCACATACTGTCCCCTCTTTTGCCCCCCACTAAAATAAATGCCTACCACCTCACTACATGTACAAAAACGTGCATGTGTGTGTGCGCGCACAAGCACGCATGCACATACACACAGACCACTTCTTGAGCTTCAAGGATCTTTTTATATTTTTATTTTTGAGGGCATCTACTAAAGGAAAACACACTGTTAACTGAGAAGGGCATGAGAGTTGAGAATATTTCTAACTTTATTGAGTTCATATGCAACACTCCAGTATGCCTGTCATCCCATAAAGGACCCCAACAGTTTAATTCTGAGCCTGAACTTGGGAAATAGAGATGTCTGGGGACATTTAAGAGACTAAATTGGCCTGACTGATTTTTTTTTTTTGGATACAATTTTTGAAGCATGAAGTGTTTTTTCTCTGTCTTCTAAGAAGACCAGTATTTAGGTAGATGGGAGATTCAAGGGGAAAATGACATTGTGCTATAATTTGGAAATTCAGCACCTGAATTTTCCCATGAAGAAAAATTAAGAATTTATTTGCCCCCAATAATAGCATGATGTCTTGAGAAAATGTCCCATGATCACTCTTTGTGATGTCATCACTGTTTAAATAAGAAAATCCAAATCCTCTCTAGAATTCATTCTCAGTGAATTAGAAAGAATATTGGGTAATCTGTTTGTATACCTAGGTTCTAATCTTGGCTCTGTAGTTAATAGTAGTATGACTTTGGATGTCATTTAATCATTTAATTTCTCACCTTCAAAATGAAGTTGTAGGATCAGAGGATCTCTAAGGTCTCTTCTAGTGCTATATTACTAAGTCACCCAGAGTAAAGCTCAGAATCATCTTTTACTTTCCCCTCTTCTCTTATATCTCTAATTAAACACAAGGTGCAGTTATGTATTGTTGCTTCCATTACTTCCTTCCCTTCTATTTCCCCTTGGGGTTCCTTATAACTTCATGCCTTTATTGCTCGAACAACTGATTTCCTTGCTTTCAAATTCCCCACACTAGAGACTACATATGATCATGATACATTTGCACTATAAATAAATAAAGAAATCCTCAAATGCTCCCTATTGACAATGCAATAAAATCCAAGCTTTTTAGCTTGTTTTTCAAAGCAATGAACACTCCTAGCTTCAATGTCCTTTCATGGCCTTATCTCACACTACCTCTTATGCTTCAATTTTTTTCTACTTGCTTACTCTCATATAAATACTTTATATCCTCTCATCTTTTAACCATCACTCATCTTGTTCTCTTGGCCAGGATATCCTTCAGTCTGATCAGGCTAGTTTCTTTCACCACCACTCTCTTCCAACCTGTTTCTGTAGTCCACAACTCTGTCCCCCACATATATTTTTATTTCCATGAAGGACTATCTTTCCTTCCCAATGACCACAAAACACAGTTTCTCTTTTCTCATATAACATAGGCATGGCATGGAGACCTACTTTAATTCTCCAGGCTGCTTAAATAACCCAATGTAGACTCACACTTATATATTATGGGATTCCTAATGGTGGTGCGTGCTATGCTGTCACAACTCAAGCTTTCTCTCTCTCTCTCTCTCTCTCTCTCTCTCTCTCTCTCTCTCTCTCTCTCTCTCTCTCTCTCTCTTTCTCTCTCTCTCTCTCTCTCTCTCCTCTCCTCTCCTCTCCTCTCCTCTCCTCTCCTCTCCTCTCCTCTCCTCTCCTCTCCTCTCCTCTCCTCTCCTCTCCTCTCCTCTCCTCTCCTCTCCTCTCCTTTTTTCTTACTCTTCTGCTTCTAACTCTGTTTTCATATTCTCCCACTCTTCTTCTCTTTTTCTTCCTATAGCTTCTTTTCTGGCTTCTAATGCCTTAAATCAGTGCCTTTTCATAGGCAGCAACCCATCACTTACTTATGAAATTAAACTTAACAATTTCACCCTTCTGTCAGGTGTGACCCCTTATATAATCTTCCCATAGTCCTCAGTTACTTGATACACTATTTCTTAGTTATAACCTTTAAAACTCCGAAGATATTTAAATATAAATGTACTGATAGATCACAATAACCTGCAGCTCTCATTAGCTCAGTGCTTATTGTACCTTCAATAGACACTTCCAGTACAATTATCTGAGAAGTTCCTTAAACTTTTATATATATATATCCATATATGCATGAGCACATATAGTTTTGGACAGTTTAGCTAATCTTTTGAAACTTAGTGCTATTTAAATCTATGTAGTAGTCAATAGGAAAACATCATAAGCTTTTTAGTAGAAAAGTTATAATCATAGGTTCATAGACTTGATTCACAGATCATAAAAACCTTTGAGACTATATAATCTAATCTCCTCATTTTTGCAGGTGAGGAACTGAAGCCCAGAATTGTTAAGCAATTTGGCCAAGGTTACGCAAGTAGTAAGTGTCAGAGCTGTGAATTGAACTCAGGTCATCTGACTCCAAATCCAACATTCTTTCCATTATGTCATAGTGGAAGTTATGTTTAGAGATGTTCCCCCCTCCCATAATCATGCAGATTTGATTGACATTGGAACAGACACTTGAATCAAGGATACCAGCTTGGAGACTGTTTCAGTAATCCATGTGTGAAGTGATGAATGGCTGAATCTAAAAGACATTTTGAAGGACATTTTGACAGGATCTGATGACATTAGATAAAGAAGGTGAAGAAATGGAAGGAGTCACAGATGAGTATACAGTTTCTAGACTGAGAGATGAGCAATGGTCATATAACCAACAGAAGTGGGGATGTTGAAAAGGAAATTTTTTTTTTTTTTTTTTTTTTTTTGCGGGGCAATGGGGGTTAAGTGACTTGCCCAGGGTCACACAGCTAGTAAGTGTTAAGTGTCTGAGGCCGGATTTGAACTCAGGTACTCCTGAATCCAGGGCCGGTGCTTTAACCACTGCGCCATCTAGCTGCCCCCTGAAAAGGAAATTTTTTAAAAATTCAAAATGAAAATCAATACATATATACCATAAACTACAAAGTTGCAAAAGTAAAACCTATGTAGAAAAGGTTTCTACTCTGCTCTTTACATTCAAAGAAGCATCAAAAAAACCCCATCATCTCAAGAAATGCAAATCTCAGATCCAATAATGAAGTGCTTTGGCCATAAGAATAGGGCACTTTTGTCAGTCTACATGTGTTCGAATGATTTGTGACTTCCTTAGCCTGGGAAATTCACTCCATCAATACAGATCACAGGTGATAGATAAGACCTATGTCCAGAGGACATAGAAGAAAAATATTGCTCAAGGTCACACAGCTACAATGGCTTCCAACCCAGTTCTTCCAGATTCAAGTCATGTATTTACTGTGTCAGGCTTTCTTAGCCTATGTGCAATGTTCACATCCTGCCTTATAAGGTTCAGTAATCAGTATCAAAGAAATTAGAACTTTCATTGGAAGACATTTTAGAAACCATTAATTCAACTTTCCAGTCAGGAAGGAGTTCCTTCTACAACAGTCTTGACAAGTAATCATCTAGCCCATACTTGAATACTTTCAATGACAGGATGCTTACTTTCACATTAGGCTGCCCATTATATTTGGGAGCTGGGAGACAGGGAAACAACTTGACTTAGAAATTATTTTCTTTTTTATTATTTTTTTTTAAGTGAAGCAATTGGGGTTAAGTGACTTGCCCAGGGTCACACAGCTAGTAAGTGTTAAGTGTCTGAGGCCAGATTTGAACTCAGGTGCTCCTGACTCCAGGGCCAGTGCTCTATCCACTGCGCCATCTAGCTGCCACCAGAAATTATTTTCTTATATTGAACCTAACTCCGACATTTACCTACTTGTCTTTATTCCACTATCTACTGCATTGAAGGACAAGTTAAAATCTGTTTTCCACTTTCATTCCTGTGAGGTAGTGAAGCTCAAACACAGGTAGCATCTATTACACTGAAAATTGTCAAGGAAAGGATCAACAATGGAGTGCATGTTTTTTTTCTAAGAACCAGTCTCCCTAAATCAGAGATGCCCATTACCAGAATGCTGGCCACCAGGAGGTTAATTTATTTAGCCATTACAACTTATGAAGTCACTGTTGTTGTTGAATCGTTTTTCAGTCATGTCCAATGCTTTGTGACTCCATTTAGGGCTTTTGTTTTGTTTTCATGAGACATTTGGGGTTAAGTGATTTGCCCAGGGTCACACAGCTAGTAAGTGTTAAGTGTCTGAGGATAGATTTGAACTTAGGTTCTCCTGACTCCAGGCCCGGTGCTCTATCTACTGTGCCACCTAGCTGCCTCAATTTAGGACATTCTTGCCAAAGATGCTGGAGGCGTTTGCCATTCCCTTCTCCAGCTCATTTTATAGATGAGGCAAAGAGTTCTAAGTGTTTTGACCAGGGTCACACAGCTAATAAATGTCTGAGGCCATCCAATGTCTGAGGGTCATCCAAGTCATTAAGCGTATACCCCATCATTCTCTTGACTGCATCTTTCTTTCCCAAATAAATGAGTAGGAGTGGGTAGTGGTTAGTTGGATTGATGAACATTTGCAAACTCCCTATCACATATCATATGAATTTAGGAAGATAAGTCTTCATGACTCCAGTCCTCACAGTCCATCCACTGTGCCATCTAGCTGTCTTTAACTTATGAAAATTGTCCAGTAAAACATTAAATACCTATTATCTATATAGGGAGAGGTATGAACCATGTCATACCAGGAGAAAAAGATAACTCTACCTGGGGAAATCACCGATACTTTAAGTAAATTGTTATATGAATGCAAACTGTTGTGACTTGAACAATCATTTTTGAAAGGAAGAAATCCTTACTTTAAATTGGCAAAATGGATAAACAAAAAAAAATATGTGTTAAAGGGCCTACAGAAAATAGGCACACTAATGGACCACTGGTAAAACTATGAATTTGTCCAATCCTTCGGGAAGGCAATTTGAAATAATTTACGAAAAAGTCACTAGACTCTCTATACTCTTTGATTCAGTGATGCCACCTATCTCAAAGAAAGAGTAAAAGGACAGATGTATATAAAAATATTTATCCCAATATGGATATCCAACAAGGACAGAGCTAGGGCTAGAAAATATGGGAGAGAGAGAAGAAGAAAAAGAAGAAGAAGAAGAAGAAGAAGAAGAAGAAGAAGAAGAAGAAGAAGAAGGAGAAGAAGGAGAAGAAGGAGAAGAAGGAGAAGAAGGAGAAGAAGGAGAAGAAGGAGAAGAAGGAGAAGAAGGAGAAGAAGGAGAAGAAGGAGAAGAAGGAGAAGAAGGAGAAGAAGGAGAAGAAGGAGAAGAAGGAGAAGAAGGAGAAGAAGGAGAAGAAGGAGGAGGGCAAATGGAATGAAGAACAGATGGAAGCAAAGACAAGCTATACAGCAATTTAAGTTACACAAACTTTAAAAGACAAGCAAGACTTATGTAAAAGAGATTTGCACTTTCATTTACAATTCTTTCCTGTTCTACAATGTCAATAGTCATTTTAAATGATTACCAGAAAAAAATGGTACCAGAGATTCACCACATCATGGGAATGAATGTGGAAGGCAGATTGAATAGATTTAAATATTTATTTGCGTATATATGTATGTATGTATGTTTGTGGAGTTGAAACCAAGGAGGGAAGTTGATATCGAATGAAGTATATGAAAATTAATATTTTATTTAAGTTAAGAATGATAGATATATGCATATTCCTGAATATGTGTATGTATATAAATAGATGTACTATATATAGTATGCATATCAATTAAACAATCTATCATCTATCTAACAATCTGTCAATGAAATGAAGTTCATCTGGACTAATTTATTTCTTTTACAACACATCTAAGAGGCAGCAAGGTGGCACAGTGGATAAAGCACTGACCCTAGAGTTCAAATCTGGCCTTAGACATTTAATACTTACTAGCTGTGTGACCCTGAGCATGTCATTTAACCCTCATTGCCCTGCAAAACAAACAAATAAACAAAAAATCTAAGACAGTGATCACTGTCAGTTTGAAATAATCCATAAACTATCATTTTATGTCATAGAATTTTGTCTTAAAACCCTTTAGTTTTACATATCTACTTGTTTCCTTTTTGAAAATCAGAATGTTTGTCCATCTCCATTCTTCTTATCCTTTTCTTATTCTCCATAACAGCTCAGAGATTACTTTAAACTATTCCATGATCATAGCTAAGTCCCACAGCATCCCTTACCCAAGCCTGCCACCTTCTTCAAGAAGCATTTCCTGTTCCCTCTGTAGGTATTGGTCTAATGGGCAACTATTAGACCTTATGGAACACTTTGATTTGTAATTCTCTAAAATGCCTGTTACACATTTTTGTGCATTACAGTTATTTTTGTTTGCATCTGACTTCCTTACTAGACCATAAGATTTTTCCCTGAGGGTAGGAAATGTTTGTTTCTTAACTTAGCAACTTTCCCACTCCAACTACACTATGGCTCCCCATGGCCCTGTAGAGCATACTGCACTTGATAGGAATTTATTAAGAGACAGCTAAATAGTACAATGTATAGAACACTGGCTTGAGAGTCAGGAAGATAGAAGTTCAAATCCAGCTTCTGATATTTACTAGCTGCGAGGCTCTGGGCATTCACTTAACCACTGACTACCTCAGTTTACTCATTTGTAAAATGGTAGCATCTACCTCCCAGGATTGTGAAGATCAAATGAATTGTTTGCGATGTGCTTAGTACAGAGGCTGGCACATATTCAGTGCTTAATAAATGCTTGTTCCCTTGTTGTTCCTTTGTTCTCTACTAATAAAATATTTGTTGACTGATTAAACCTCTTCCTTTTGAACATTACTATGTTTAATTAATATATTTCCATTCATATATACCGGTCATTAGTGCCTTCTGACCAAGGGTCAGTGATATAAATGAGTGGCAAGGATTGGAGAGTGTTGTATTTGGAATCAGAGCATTTGGATTTGAGTGCCAGGTCAGTTACTTACCTGTAACCTTGGGCAAATTATTTCATCAGTATAAACTTAGTTTTTTTATCATTAAAATGAGGTTCTTAAACTAAGTGGTCTCGGAAATCCCTTTTGGCTCCAAATCTATGACATGATAAGATTACATTTATTTACTTATGTTAAAATTTCAAGTCATTTCATTACTCATATTTCATGGGTTAGTATGTTAATAATTTAGCCAACACTGTCTATTATCAGAAGCGTCTCTTTTTGCTGGTATCATAAGCCACAGTACAGGAAGGAAGGAAGGAAGGAAGGAAAAAACATTTATTAAGTGCCTGAAGGCATATAGGTGGACCAGTGGATAGAGCACTGAACCTGGAGTCAGGAAGATAAGAGTTCAAATCCAGTGTCAGACACTTACTAGCTGTGTGACCCTAGACAAATCACTTAACCCTGTGAGGCTGATGACTGTATAACTTTGCTTCACTTAAATCCAATTCATGCAGAAGTCAAGAAATCACCCTCATGATGTCATCAGTCCTCTTTGATAATGAAGGACAAACATCAACTACATATATATATATATATATATATATATAATGATCAGGAGAAGGAAATGACAAACAGCTATAGTATCTTTGCCAAAAACAACAAAAACAACAAAATTTAAAAACACACACAGCACAAATCAAATGTGGTCAGGAAGAGTATGTCACAACTGAAATGACTAAACAATAGGCACTGTGCTAAACACTTTACAAATACTATCTCATTTTATCCTCATAACAATAATGTGAGGCCAATACTATTATCATTCAGACAAATTTTTCTCTCTCCCTTCCCGAAGACAGTAGACAGAAAGGCAATCTGATATAGGTATATATATATATATATATATATTATATATATATGTGTGTGTGTGTGCGTGTACATGTAAGCACACACACAAGTTACACATGTATACATGCACATATACATGTATACACATATGCATGTATACACATATACATGTATATGCATGTATACACATGTACATGTATACATACATACATACACACATCCTTATCTATGTATCTATAAAATATCAGCATAGAGTAGTGTTGATAAGAAACATGATCATAGAATGGATAGATTACTACTTTTGGAACCATTAAATCCTAGGTTCAAATCTAACTCAGACACTTAAGAGCTATGTGATCTTGAGTAAACCACATAACCTCACTTAGTCTTTTCCCACAGTAGTAGAATGAGAGCAATGGACTAGATCAAAGATTCTTAAACTGTGAGTTGTATGGGTTTTTGTAGCTAAATGTGGCGGTCCAAAAATTTAGCAACAGTAAAAGGTTATGCATACCTATTTTTTATACCTATATACCAGGGGCCATGTAAAAATGTCTTGGGCAAAAAGGGGCCTCAGGTGGAAAACAAAATTTAAGAAGCCCTGGACCTTATTGATTTTAAGGTCCTACCAGCTCCAATTTTATGATCCTGTGATTAAGAATGCTTCTCAAATTCCTAAACATAGACTAAGGAAATATTTAAGGTTTTGGGAAACCTGTCTGTTTAACTATCTACATATGTTCATATCTGTTCTTTATTTTCAATGAAGAGATAACCAAAGAAAATGCCTTTTAATTGTAGTATTCGAGAGAAGGAAATACTTTATAAATCATCTTTGAAAATAGAGCAAATTGTGATCTGGTCTTTAATAGCCAATATGCAGCAGAAGGATGAAGCTCCAGGATCAATTATATTTTTTTTTAAAGACTTTCAAACTCCTTCATAAGCCAGTTACACTCTCCACCATCTTTGCAGTCTTCTTACACCTTATTCCTTGCCATATCCTTTTTAATCCAGTAGTAGTGGTCTCCTGGCTGTTTCACACACAATACAATCCATCTCTCAGCTAAGGAGATTTTCCCTGGCTGGCCTAGAATGCTCTCCTTCCTCTTCTCAATCTCCTGCTTTCTCTGACTTCCTCCAAGTTGCAGCTAAAATCCCATCTTCTCCAAGAAGACCTTCCTAATATTTCTTGATTTTAGTGCTTTCCTTTTGTTATTTCTTCTTTATCCTGTATATAACTTGTTTTTACATATTTGTTTGTTTGTCCCCCCCATTAAATCATGAGCTACACAATGATAAAGAGAATCTTTTGCTTCTTTTTGCATCTCTACCATTTAGCACAGTGCCTGGCATATAGTAGGTATTTAATAAATGCTTACTGACTGATCTATGAGGTCATATGTGTAGATGCTCCCTACAACATTTCAGATCATGATTACTTCATGCCTTTTTATCCTTTTCTGGTCCATGTCTTTCCATAAATCTCTCACACTGAAGGCTTTAAGGACAAAACCAATTTTTTGGAGGACTTTGTTACTTTTAATAGTTTGGCGGTAACATATATATCACTAGGATTGTCCTGTTGATTTTCATCTTTGCTACATCCCTGTTGCATTCTTTTATACATGTCCCTGATTCTCTCTTATACATGTAGACATCATCACTGTGTGTAATCGCCTATGCCCACCAAGCCTCTTTCCATTGTCTTTTGAGTTATGCATAACTTTGTCCTCATTGAGTTTGTGCCATTCCATGACTTGTAGCCACATGGCCTCATTGAAGTAGGTGTTAAAATGCCAGGCTTTGGCAGCAATGAGCAATCTGGCATCAGTGAAAGTCCTGCACACTTTCCCAAATGTGATAGTCCTTTTCCATTATTCAAAATTTACTTTGATTCATCAGTCACTAGAGTTTCCATGGTAGCAAATTTTGCTCTAAGCTGTGAATGTAAATGTTGCAAACAGTCACTCATGGCCACTATATACAATGCCCATCATATGTGAAATGAGATAATGTATATAAAGGGCATAACAGATTTTAAAGCTTTTTTGAGAATGTTATCTATTATTATTGTTCATAATAATAAATAGTATATTATACATTGATATATAAAATAATTCCGATTCAGAAAATAAATGTAAAAGCTCAGTCCACTAAAGCATGACCTAGCCAGACAAGGATTTTACTAACCTGATATGTAATGTAGTTATAGCTGAACCACAAATATGAGTCTACATGAATTTTCTCTTGGGCTACCCCTGCATTAAGTAGAGTCTGTATTTAAACATTCCTTTCCATCTATTTCCATGCCAATTGCCTTGACATATATCCAAAAGAATTGAAGTTGTAGGCAGAACTTCAAAAATATTTTCTGTCTTTAAAATGTTAATTGAAAAAAAAAGTGAGTGGTATTTTATTATTAAAATACTTAATGTAATTTTGGCCCTAGGAAGCAAATGCGTTCTTTCTTAGGATCAAAGGATAGTTCTGTAGTTTCGCAAACCCTCCATTAGGTTTCCCATTAAAAATGAATGCTGCTAATAATTTCATTTATATGCATTAGTATTTTAGAAACTCCACCACCTTCCTTGAATTTGCCTTAAAGTTCAAAACTGCTTTCAGGAAAGAGCATGACAAGTAACGTTGTCACAGTATTTTACTGATTTGTCTGTGTTCTTTAATTGTACCATGTCATCATTAGATAACAAAGGTATTGCCCTAGGAGAAAATATTTTTTTAAAGTTGGATTGGTATGTTATTTTGTGTTTTCAATTTCAAATTAATGCATATTTGTGTGAACTGTGATAAAAAAGGATTTTTAAAGTCTTCTCCACCCATTTACATTGTATGGGATGATTAATATAGATTAAGCTAATTAATTTTTGAATTGAGTAGATAAACTTCCTTGATTGGCATATTTTGTGATATTTCCTTTTCTTGGTAGTCTGACAGTTTGCCAAAACAATGTATAGGTTCTTAATGCATATGCTTGTCTATGATAATACACGTATGCAACCTTTTGCCTATCATATAATGCCCCTAAAGGCATTGTGGGTTAACAGTGATTTAATCCCCTTATGCATGCATAATATGACAAGCTTTGCATAAATGATAATAAATAATTGGTATATATAAATAATTTATCATTTATTTTTGCAGTAGAAGTAGAATTCTTCAACATATTTTTAAACAAAGGGAACAGCAAACATGATCTCAATCAGAAAAGGGGTTAAATCATATTGCAAACATAGTGTTTCAAACATTCAAGGCTCATATGCAATAGGCATACATTTATGATTTCTTCCATGATAGCATATTATATTGCTACCTGTCCCTTGAGCATTGCACAATGCACATTTATCAGTGTCATAAAATAATATAAAAATGTGTTCTAAAATGGATATTTATTTTAAAATAAGAGGAATAATATCTCTCATTCACATTTTTTCTTAGGGTAGATCCAATCAAAACCTTAATGGCTCAATGTGTTATGTGGAATATAAGATTTTGTCATTCAGTTAAGTAAATATTTCATATATATTTAAGTACATAATTTTAAGTATCTGTGTTGATCAGGAAATATATGATAATAGCAGATAATATTTAGTTGACAATTTTTGACAATTAGATGTCAAAAGATAAAGATTAATTCATTATATGTGTTCATATACTTAACCAAATTTATGCTGGGCAACATTATTATTGTTATGGTTATTAATATTTACTGCACTTGTGATTTCACCACTGTCAAAAAATTGCAGTGAAGAAACTCCTTCTACCAATGTACATCAGCATGTATTTGACAAATCAGAGTTAAGTGGTTCATTGAGAGGTAACATGACTTATCCAGATCGCTCAAATAGTCTGTGTCAGAGGCTTGAAGCCAGCTTCAGATGGTGGACTTCACTTCAATCACCATTCCATCCTGCCTTTCTGAAATGTATTACAATACACTAATTTATGTTGTTAGGCATTTCTCTTTTGGATGATAACTATCTACATGAAGGCTTGTAAATACTAGAGCTTGGACATAGACAGGATTGATCCAAATCTAGATAAGTAGAGTATGGAGCTAAGGAACTCAAAACATTGCTGCTATCATAATATGGGGCAGGGGTGGGGAGAAATGGTGAACTCCCTTTCATAGAATAAATTTAGAACACGAAGAATTCAGATATGACCAAAGAAAATATTTATTTATATGTTACCACTTGAAGGATCTGTGATCCATATGAGCACTTTGTCAAATGACAGAAGTCAGAACCTTTCTCCAACTTAGTCAATGGTCTTTTAGATGTCATCACCATGTAGCAAGTCTAGTGGTGAAACTTTCCTGAACTTGCCTACTTTGATCCTAGGACAAAAGACATATAGTGTATGACCGAGATTATTCTTGGAAATTTCCCAGCTTTGTAGGACCTGGCAGTCCTTGAAAACTTGTGGATATTCCTATGCCACAATGAGGTACCTGAGGAGGACTACTTCAAGAACAAGGAGAATTACACACACACACACACACACACACACACACACACACACACACACACACACACACACACACACATACACAAACAGGTATGTGTGTCTGCTTTCTATATACACACAGTTATATACATATATACATACACAGAGAGATAAAGAAATCCTAATCTGAGATGCTGATTTACTTCCTGAATTTACATGAATTGGACAATGAATAACAAGTACAGTCAAATCTAAAGTTAGTTGGTTATTTTTAATGTTTTGAAGGTTTTACATATATGTATCACTATATGTTTTTCTCTGTTTTTGTCTGTCCAATTGGCAGGAAAGGAAGCTAGTCAGGTTACTATTATAAAAGTTTTCAAGTATAGAAAGTACTTGGTTCTGTCTATTGAAAAGCAGATGATTTAAAGATAGTAGCTCTCTCCTACTTCCTGTTTTTCACCTTTAAACTTCAGTATACAGAATACAGGTAATGGCATAAATACCATAAGATACAAGAGTTGAACTTTTTTGTGTAGTTTCCATCTTACAAAAGCTAATTTATGGCCTTCAGATTTTTTTAGGTTCCATTTAATTCTTGTTTGGGACTTCTATTTGTCCATTGTGACTTTTGATAATTTATTTGTATAATGCAATTGCATTAACTCATCTGATATCCTTTGGTACTGACCCTCAGAACTCTGATTTTCTCTCTTTCTATCTCTTGCCTTCCTCTTGTATTCTGAATTGTTTTACCCAGGACATTCATGTTTCCTTTTTCTTCATCATCTCCTTTTCTATAGGATGGTGTCATTTACCCTATCCTTTATATCATTCACATTTTGAATTCCCTTTATTATTGTTGTTGTTTACTTTTCCATACCTAGTGCAATGTACAATATTATTGGTGCTTAATACATTTCTATTTAATTTACCTGAGTTAAACTAAACCGAATTGTTTAGCTTTTCAGAACTCCAATGTAAAGAATAATTAATCTACTTCACTAAACTTAAAGACTCATAATTACAGTCCATAGCTAGAGTAATCATATCTTCTTTTCCCTATTTATGTTTAGGAGTTCAAAATAAAGAAGCATTGGGGCAGCTAGGTGGCACAGTGGATAAAGCACTGGCCTTGGATTCAGGATGACCTGAGTTCAAATCCAGCCTCAGACACTTGATGCTTAACTAGCTGTGTGACCTTGGACGAGTCACTTAACCCTCATTACCCTGTTCCCCTAAAAAAAAAATATACAAGCTTATTGAAATACATTCTCCAATTAGTCCTAAAAATTCCTTTCATCATCTCTTAAACTCTTAGAATATCTGATTCTACATGAACATTTTATCAATAAGTACCCTTCTGTTCTGGTGTATGACTCCTGATGCATGAGTTGTTTTTGGTAAAGAGGGGAGTTTATCAGAGTTCCCTATTGCATGAATTCCAAATTCAAAGGATTTCCAGTGGAATAGAAATATTTTTTAAGTAAGCTGTGTTTATTTCTTCTTCCTCCATCCCTCCTTTCAAAGATATGACCATATGATCATCTATGAGAGACCCTGCGCTACTACTACTACTTCTTCTTCTTCTTCTTCTTCTTCTTCTTCTTCTTCTTCTTCTTCTTCTTCTTCTTCTTCTTCTTCTTCTCCTTCTTCTTCTCCTCCTCCTCCTCCTCCTCCTCCTCCTCCTCCTTCTTCTTCTTCTTCTTTTTCTTTTTGGTGAGGTAATTGGGGTTAAGTAACTTACCTAGGGTCACACAACTAGTAAGTATTAAGGGTCTGAGGCCAGATTTGAACTCAGGTCCTCCTGACTCCAGGGCTGGTACTCTATTTACTGTACCACCTAGCTGCCCCAGACACTACACTTCTAAAAAGGTCTTCCCTTTCTTTCTGACTTCAGTGCCAGAATTGACATTTTTCTATATGTGAACTTGGTCTGAGCTCACATGAACATTGTGGTGATTCTAAATAGGCAAGGCAGTGTTGGGGTGGGGAGAAAAAACCAAGGGGATAGGGGGAACTTGGGTGGAATAAAGCACAATAAATAAATAAGGATAGCTTAATGTCAACTGATCTGAGCCAAATTATTGAGAACACAAAAAGATTTTTCTTCTTAATAATATATATCTCTTGGGGGGGAGTAAAGTTATACTAAATAAGCTTATGAAAGATACTATAGATGTCTTATTTTGATCATCATTGTGGTTGAAAGCCCCAGGCTTGACTCATGTATGTATATTTAAATAATTAGTCATTTTGTTGAGGTGTCATGCTTTAATTTTTTTTTAATATATAGTATTGTTCATTGATCAAATGTTGACTTGTTTGTGTACATTTACTGTATTTCCAGGGTATGGTTTCTTGTGACCAACATGATCTATTTCCTTTATTAAACTTGGTTGCCCGGAGGACTGAACTATATTTGATAAAACTTCAGGAAAGTATGTTCAATGGGAAGAACAAAACAACCTGATTAAACTTCTCATCAAAGTTGAATTTTCCTGTAATGTCTATAAAGGAAAGAAAAGCATCATGGCCGTGTAGACAGACAGAACTACAAACCCACTAACCAAACTTCCAATAAAGAAGGAGTATCCATGTAATTCCATTATGGTATGTCAATTGGCTTTTCTCTCTCTTCAAGAACCTATTCTTGTAAGGACACTTAAAGGAACCAATCCAATCACTGATGCCATTTCTGCCCTACAAAAAGGGAATTGGAGCTTTTTGAGAAAGCATTTTTGACTGATAAAGGCCTACTCCTTCAAGTTTGGTGCGACATAATATTTCTTTTGGCAAGGGGTCACTGGTGCTCAATGTACATCATCACTAACTTATTAGATCTTGAGGCAATTAGCTGAAAACAAACAGACGAGACAAGCCCTGTATTGAACCATAGAAACCAGAAGAAAATAGCCCATGGCGGTCCATTATTTCAGAGCTGCTTCAAAGGCCAGGGCCTGCCTTCAGCTTAAAGAAAGGAGTGCATTGTTTTCATGTAACGTCTATACAGTAGAAAGGCTTACTGCATTATTTTTCTACTGATTCAGGTTACATTCAAACTTGACTTGAAATAATAGGGCAGTGGAAAGAACTTTTCAGTTTCCACCTAAACACTATATACAATGTGTTGCATGATTAGCTAAGGATTAAGAATCCAATTAGGTCCTCCCTTGACATGGGAAATCAGATGAGGAATTTTGAGAAATGTATTGAAAACCACTTCTTAATGTGATTGAGTAAGATAACGAGTGCTAAATAGAGAACTGATATCTTAGGGACCTACTAAATCTTTAAATTAAATTGACCTTAACAATCACCAATGATAAATATTCATTCCTGATTATTAAAATATTGTTTGAAATAACTGAGAAAAACAGGCATGTTTCAATAACTGAACGGGAGCATAAGAATTGTCTTTATTTTTCATTTTTCCCCTTAAGACCATACATTTAAGTCAGAGGAAACTTTACTCTCCGTAGAGGAGTGATGAGACAAATGCTGTTATGGTTATATTATGAAACCTTTGAAAACATAACATAAAGTAATATATGTGATACCTTTAAATGGAAAGAGAAAACAATTTGATGTATGGCCCATATAGCTTACTTAGTAATGTGCTACCCAGCTTGACATGGTAAATATTATGTTATCCAATATTATGTGACTGAAGTCACATATGGTGAATATTAAGAATTATGATGCAAAAGCTCATTTGATTCTTATCACTAAAAAAACAAAATTCAAAGATTAGTCATATGTGGTCATGTTTGCTTCTTGCTTTTTATTCTTTGTTATTAAATGAACGATTTTGTTTATGCAGATTAATATCATTACATTTTATATCAATCATTTTTCAATAAAGTCAGAATTAATTGGCATACAAAGAAAAGAATTGGGAAAAATTGAAATATTTAAGATTTTCTCATAAATGATATTGTGATTCACAAATATTTTTTACTTTCTAAGTGAAGAATTCATAATCTGTATAATATGAATCAAAGCATTTTAAATTCATTTTTAATTGTTTTGAGGGTAAAAAAAAACAGTCCCTATCAAGATGATTTTAAAAAAATAATGAATTAACCTTTTAAAATCACCTTTCACCATTCTATAAAGTTTCTTATTTCTTATATTATTGGGGGAAAAGTCAAAAGAAATAATCTTGTTTACAAAATAGCTAGCTGATATTTTTTTCTCATGTCTATATTTCTGGTGAACTTTCCTGAACAGTGATGCACTTGTTAGCCTTTCCCTTTTTATAAGAAAGACTTCCATTTCTCATATTTAAAATAGTTTGCTTTTGTTCAATAAAAGTTTTTTTCAAGGTTCCTCAGCTGAATTATAATAACCTTATCAATTTCATGTGACTGGTGCCTGGAATGTCAGGATTTGGTCAAATTCTTTCCCACAAGAGGTTTCAATTTGTTCATATCCCTCCTTGGTATCTGATTTCCAGACATGATGTGCTGAATTACCTTTAATACTGGTTCAGCAGATACTATGCATTGGCTCAGTAAATTAGACACAATTCTTTTAAATCTGATGTGCTGCTGTTCATAGGTCTGTTGTCTTTAGCTTGTCAGGGTGTCAAATGAATGGCTATTGGAGAAGGCTTCCATAACTTAAAGGGATCACCGTTAAGGGAAAAACAATACTTTATATCTTCACTGAGACAAGGCAGCTGCTGCACATTGTTCTGCTACCAAAGAACCTCAACCCATCAGTGTTTTCTACATCATTATTTTAAATAATCAGGTTAACAAAAAATGAAAGGGAACACATGCAGATGATATTTATGAAAATGTAGATAGACACAGACAATCACATACCTTTTTTTTTAGTCTCAAAAGATTGTAATTAATCATAGTGATGAATATTTTCTCCAAACAATCAGGCCTGTGTTTCACTGCATAATGCATGTAAACATTTAAATGATAAAGTATTGCTACAGACTTTCATGTCTGGGAATTTGGGGATGTTTTCTTGTAATCTAATCTGCAAAATGATATTTTTCCTGTAGAAATATCATAAATAAATACCACAAAACATCATTTTGTTAACATTAAAACATGAATTTCTGCACATTTAATTCTATTGATGACTCCAAAGCCAGAGCAAGCTCTCTTGAAAGACTCTTATCTAGAATATGACCCTTATAAACACATGGTTCAAAAGCCACTGGGACAAAGGTCTATTTTGGAAATAATGGCTGTAAAAATCACTTAGGGAATGATCTCAGGAGAGATGTGAATAAGTATGAACTATAACACCCATGATAACACCCAGTCCTCTCCCATATCTATCCACCCACTAGGTAGATAGGCTGACATGGAGAACCTGACTCTAGAACTCTCAGACGAAAGGTCATTGTCAGAATTCCCAGGATATAGATATTCTAGATTTAGATCTAGTTCTAGAAAATCTATCATCTATCTATCTATCTATCTATCTATCTATCTATCTATCTATCTATCTATCTATCTATCTATCTATCATCCATCTACCTATCTACCCAATTCTAAGACTTCCACAAAGCATTTCAACCTCTCTTCCTTTCCTCTTGTTCCTGATCATGCTGTTGTTAAAAACAAAACTGAGGCTAGGAACCAGTGCTTTTGAATCTGATCCCAGAGCTTTAATTCCCCCGCCCCACCCCCCTATACCATCCTGCTAGGTTCTTTGTTCTGTAATTTCCACCTGCTGGAAATATGTCTGGAGGTACTATTTAAGAAGAAATAGCAAATAAACAAAAAACAAAATGGAGCAGCCTTAAACATGATTTTATACAACAGATGCACAGCTGATTTTTGGGTTCAATGAACTGCAAATTTGCTACTCACTGGGCACTCTCATTGCCGCTTTTTTTCCCAATTTCAACTCCTAGGGTGAGCAGCAGGTTTAATGCGCTGTATTTCCATCTAGCCTTTTTTTTTAGCTTAGCATGGATTGAATGAGACTGAAATGATAACATTTTAACCTATGTTTCATTCTACAAATGAATATTGGGGGTACTGACCTGGTCCCAAGGAATACCACCAATGATGCCTTTAGAAATCCTGTCTTGTTTTCTTCTTAAGTGCTGAGCTTTTTAAAAAGTAAACTTACCCTCATATATATATATATATATATATATATATATATATAAAATCCTGTGTTCCATGTAACATCACAGATGGATAGTGGAGGGAATGATTAGGGTCCTCAAAATCTGGAGCTAGAGCCCTCTGATCTTATAAGGATTCACATTCCCTGTCAGATGGAACTGGCTTCCCTTAAGGATATGGACATTGCCAATCAAATTACCTACAAAGTATTCTTGGTACTGTAATAATGATATAATATAAGCGAAGTAAAAAACCATAAGTATGCCATAATTTGAACTCAGCTTTAGTGCACACAACATGGTCAATCATTCAAAGATCTCACTATTATCAGAAAAAAATGCTCCCATAATTTTAAATGGCAAGTGGATTTGCAAAGATATATGCCATATGAGTATTATTCTTTCCTTTTTCTTACTACTTATGTTTCTTTGACTAGAATTCCATTCCTTTCACAGTAATGGTGTTTAGTTTGGAGTGGAAGAAGTAAAAGGAAAGGAAGAAATAGAAGGTATTTGAACGTTCCTCTGAGACAAGATTAAAAAGTTTCATGTAAACTATATTGAGGAACAAGAGAAAGATGCATGGAAAAGCTCCGGGTAATTACAACCCTTCTTGTGTGTATATAATATAAGAATTCAGAGCTCTCATATATACACACACACATGTATACATGTGTATATGTATATGTGCACATGCATATACACATAAAATATATATACATGTGTGTATGTGTGTGTATAAACACTAACACCTTGACTTGCACCTAGAAGCTAAGTGCTAATACTAAGGAAAAAAGAACATTGCTACTCTTGTACACTGATAGGGGATTAGACCTGGAGTCACAAAGATGGGGCATAGAATCTCCCCTCTAACATTATTTTCAGTGTGACTGAGCTGATCTCTTACACTCTGCTCCTTATTTGCCTCATAGAAAAATAATGTTTGTATAATAGGATTATTGTGAGTTTCAAAAGATACAATATATATAAAGCTCTTGTAAATTTTTAAGTGCTATAGATGTTAATTACCATTATCCCTGATATTCTTGTGTTTTTAGAACTTTTTTGCTGCTCAAACAGGGGAGCCTTTCAAGTCAATGTCTACCCTAATTCATCTCTGAGTCTCATTCATGTAAAGTAAAAAAATTACCACATCACTTAAAAATATGTTCATTGTAAACATGGCAGATAAGTGTTCCAGTTCCTATTTTCTCTAAACATTATTATTCAATGAGGCCAAACATTGACATTTGTGCCTACCCACCAGTAGTTACAGAAGTTGTTAATGCAGTGCAGCTTGCCATTTTAGTACGTTTTGCCCAAGATACTCAGGATGTTGAAAGTAACCATGGAAACCAAGTGGACTTTTACCTAGACATCATGAAACCCTTCTGTGACATTGACCTTGGCATTGAAGATTCTGGGAAGAAATGAGATATGGAGAATCTAGTTTATCTAAGACATGCAGAGATATGAGGATAAACTTTAGCATGTGCCAGGAACTATACTGTGCTGGCAATACAAAGAAGGATTAAAAACAACAACAACTAACAAATGCACACAGAGTCCTTTCTCTTAAGGAGAGTTCATTGAGATAAAGAAGACAACATGCAGATACATATACGATTTATGCATTTTTATTTATAAATGTATAAGGGGAAAGACATTAGGCATCAAAATAATGCTCCCTGTTTCTTCTCCCCCTGTCCCACCATGGATTGTTAATGTGGAAAATTTCAGCCCAGGGCTAGTGGGTCAATCCAGAGACACTGATGAGAACTTATAGGTGCACTGGTTGAGATGGAAGTGCAGAGCATCACAGGCCTTTGCTTTCTCCCCTGCCCATAAAAGGGAGCTTTGACCTTTCCCCCAATTGAGGATGATTACTTTCTGTTTCAAACATTCAGAGAGAGAATTGGAGGAAGAGAGGAGAGAAGAGGAGAGGAGAGGAGACACAGAGCTAGAGACAGAAATACAAAGAGGTAGCTGCTCCCTAATGCTCACAAAAAATGGCTGAATCTAAGCTTTCCCCCCCTAACTTCATTTAACTCTTATTCCATTTCATTTTTAATAGAAATTGGTGGGCACCTTTATTTCATACAGAAATTGGTGGCCACCAACATGATTAATGATGGCAGCTGTGGGTGGAAGAGAGAAGATATTTTGTCCATAAAGAGACAGGAAACATTGTGTCATCATTATTGCCTATATCTAGTAAGAGCAAATGTAGGCTTAGTCACCTTGAAGTGAATGCAAGGCATAGAAACAAAGAATTTGGATGAGTGATAGAGAAGTGATACTGCAGTAGTAGATTGATATCGAGGCCATTTAGTTTGGGGTTTGCTTCAGAGGGTCTACTAACTGTACATGTGTCTAGCACTAAATCCAGTTTCATTTAATTGCTATCTCCTTCCCATCAGATCTTACAATTGTGACTCTCTTCACACATTATTATTAGTAAATCCAGGACAATTATTGTTATTATTTATTATTATTATACACAAGTATCTCTTTTACATGTGTAGGTATGTTGCTGGTTGGACCTAGTACAAGCTTCTTTATATGTGGGGTCTCATCCTCTGCAGGCAGGTCATTTCCTTGCAAGTGAGAGCTCTTATTTCCTTTATATACGGCAGTCTATTTATACATGTGGAAAATATATCTATAATATATAATATAATGTAATATATAAATAATAAATATATCTAAATTACAAATCAGAACTCATGTTCCATGATCCTTTCATCTTCTATATCTACCTGATATGTGGGAAACTTTAAATCTTATTGAATTACTATAGTTTGCAATGTCTACGAACTTCCATTTTCGGTTTTACCTCCTTAAGTTGTTGGGGCCACTGTGGACTCTATAGACTAATTTTCCCAAAACTTTTTTTAGGGGAAGAATATTTTCCTAACCTCAAGATAGTATATGAGGGAAGGCATAACAGGAAAGTATATGAGCAAATTAGTCTGGGAAGGGAGCATTGCTACTCTCCACTGGGAAACTTGATGGACCAAAGAGGACTTGGTGTGAGTGGCAATGTGTATATGGAGAGAGCAATCCAATGATACATAGAAATTCTAAGTCAATTCAACAAATACTAATTAAACACTTAATTTCAAAAAAGACCTTATATATGGTGCTATGAGAAATAAATTACTTACAGCACTTACAATTTAGTAGTAGAATAAACTAGGCAAATACAATGTACGATGATCACTGCGTGTCATGTAGATAGAATGTTGAACATTGGAATAAGAAATAATTGAGTTCAAGGTGCAGCTAGGTGACTCAGTGGATAAAGCACTGGCCTTGGATTCAGGAGGACCTGAGTTCAAATACAGCCTCAGACACTTGACACTTGCTGTGTGACCTGGGGCAAGTCACTTAACCCTCATTGCCCCACAAAAATTAATTTTAAAAAAAGAAAGAAAGAATTGAGCTCAGATTTTGCCTCAATTGCTAGCTGTGTGTCTCTGAGCAAGTTATTTGATTTCTTTGTGACACTTTCCTCATATATAAAATGAACATATACGACTAGATGGGCTAGAAGCACTCATGCAAATCTAACTCTATGATCTGATGAATTCACTAAATGCATTACAAAATTGCACCAAGCTAAGAATGCATTTTTATGTTGCTAATTCATGATTGGTGACATAGTAAAGCCAGCCTGAGTAGTGGGTTCACTAGGTGGTGCAGTGCATAGAGTTCCAGGCCTGGAGTCAGGAAGACTCATCTTCTTGAATTCAAATGAAGCCTCAGACACTTAGTAGCCGTGTGACCCTGGGCAAATCACTTTGCCCTGTTTACCTCAGTATCTTCATCTGTAAAACGAGCTGGAGAAGGAAATGGCAAACCACTTGAGTATCTTTGACAAGAAAACCCTGAATGGGGTCACAAAATGTCCAACACAATTGAACTTACTGAACAACAACATATAGGACTGTCCTAGCTGGCAGGTGAGAAGAATTTTGGATCACCGATCTAGAGGAAGAAGAGAACTTTGAAGGAATCTAGACCAACCCTCTCTTTTTAAAGATTATAAAATAATTTTCAAACCTCAAACACCATATTTAATAAGGTAAATTTTATATACTTGAAGGAGGAGAAAGCCTTCTAAAGTAGATATAATGAAAGTGGGCAACAAAGTAACAAATAATGTATAAATTTTATTTAAATGACTCTATCCTGTTGCCTTTGGTTTTCTTCAGCCAATTCCTTGTTTTAGTTGATTTGATCCCCTTGTGTCTTGGATGCTTCTACCTATGATTTTTTTGAGGGGAAATGGGGGTTAAGTGACTTGCCCAGGGTCACACAGCTAATAAGTGTCAAGTGTCTGAGGCTGGATTTGAACTCAGGTCCTCCTGAATCCAGGACTGGTGCTTTATCCACTGCAACATCTATCTGCCCTCTCTACCTGTGCTTCTTGTAGGTAACAATCACGTCTCCCCAAAGTCTTCTCTTGTCCAGAATATGAATTCCCAGTTCCTTAAATTCCTCCTCCTATGACAGAGTTTCAGGTCTCCTTATCCTTTTGGTGATGTTCTGGATATGCTCTAGCTTATCAGCATCCTTTCCAAAATGAGTTGCCCAGAATTGTGCAGGCATGGTCTGACAAGAGTAGAAAGCACAAGGGAACTGTCACCTTTCTACCTCTGGATGTTAAAAGTTTTGTCCATTTAGCATGAAATTAAATTACTTCTTTTGGTTGCCACATTATTTTGTGGGTTCATCATAAGCATACATTTCATTAAAGCCTCAGATTGTTTCCCGCCCCCACAGGAGCATCTAGTGATATTCCCACCCCCAACTATTCCACCCACCCACATCCCATATCCCACATTCCACATGTTTTCTTTTACTTTTTGTCCTTATTACTTCTTTCTCATTGTTGATGCCAGACTGAGAGACTGGAAGAAAATAATTTGTGCCAGGCTGACGAAAAAGGCCAGGGGGCCACACTGAGGTTGGTAGCTAGGTTAACCTCATGAGAATGACATCAGCAAGCAAATTGACCCTTAAGTCCATTTTTGTACTGTCTTCCTGTAGTAAATGCCAGAAGCATAGGCACATAAGTGCCAAGAACACAGAAGCGAGCACCCTGGTAAAGATGCTTATCACTTCAGACCTAGACTGCTGCAGTAGCCTTGTTGAAAAGTCTGTCTCAGTGCCCTGCCTCAAGCTTTCCCTTACTCCATTCAAACCTTCAATCAGCTGCCAACGTGATCTTTCTGAAGTTCTGCTCTGACCAAGCGATTCCCCCCATTCAATAAACTCCAGGGGTTCCTTATTTCTACCAGGATCAAATATAAGTCCTTTTTGGCTTTGAGAGCCCTTCAAAACCTGCCCCCTTTCTATTTTTCCAGTCTACATATGCTATATTACCCTCCATGGACTCCATGATCCAGGTTCATAGGTCTAGTTTTTGTTTTCTCTATCTTCAAACTTCCTGCCTTTTGCCCAGCTATGTCTCATGCCTAGAGTGCTCTCCATCATCTCTGCTTCCTGGCTTACTTGACAGTCTTCATGACTCAGATGAGCTTCCACTTTTTGCAAGAAACCTTCACACTACCCTTTTACCCCACCCCAGTGTTTTTCCTCTGAGATGACATTATATTTACAATCTATATATCTTATATGTACATAATTGTTTGCATGGTGCCCCACCCCATTAGAAAGTGAGCTCCTTTGGGACAGGGACCATATTTTTTGCCTTTCTTTTTATTCATGGAGGATAAGATAGGGCCTGGTCCATAGTAAACACTAGTCCATTCCTATTGACTAAATGTTTATAAACTGAGGAGTGGTTACCTAAATAACCACAAGAATTATATGGACAGTGTTATAGAGATTCTGTTCTCTCTGAATATTTAGATATGGTGATAGAGATAGCAACTGAATATGAACTTTGGACTGGTTTAGCATAGGAAATTCCCAGGTAATGGAATTCCTCTAATGATGTAGGCTACCATTTTCTCTGCAACTTAAAGTATTAAAAGATTTGGATAAAGTACAGAGAGATGAAGGGACTTGCCCTGGGTCACACAGCCCTTACTATTCAGAAGCTAGTCTTGAACCCAAGTCTTCCTGGCTAGCTCTCTCTCCACTACCCTATGCTGCCTAAATAGGGTTATATTGAAACCTGTGTTATAATACAAACACTGACACCTATATGTAACCAAGTCAGTCACAATGTAAAAAGCAGCTGTCATACATCATGTAAATCAAGGGCACCTACATTCATAACCACCATGCCCAAAAGACCTTTGTATATAGCTTCTCTCTGCTCCTAACAAGTCAAAGATGAATATATTCTATGAAGTTTGTCCTATTCTATCTCACTTTCCCAGTTCCTTGAAACACCAAAGCACTTCTTGTTCTCTTACTCATCCCCTATGAAAACAAGAAGGATCTGATACCAATCCTTTATCCTTGTTGACTTTTTTACATTTTAGTATGAATGACTTTCAGTCAACTTGAATATTCATGTTAATCCTTTTATCTCCCATTTTGCAATGAAAGACTTACTCAGTTATTAAAGACTTAGTTAATACTTAGCTGGATCAGTGATCTTATATATGTGGGTACTCCCTTCAATCTATAGTGCCTCATGCTATGCCACCTTTGTCCTTTTCCTACCATATAGCCTTAATAGGGATTTTACCCAATGTAATGAGGGTCTTTTTTAGAGTTCTTCAAATCTCAAAGGAATCAGTAGAACAGTACACACAATATAAATATCTATTATTATTATCACATGATCAACACACCTCCTTTTTCAATTATACATTTGTCTAATAGCATTTTATACAAGTCCTCATGAACTTTTATTCATATGTAAAGTGCTGAACTCTATTAGCCCTGGCTTTAGTCCTTGAAAGACTGTGGCATTTCACACATTAGAGCCATAAGGCATGACTTAAAGATGACTTGTGTTAAAGAGAAGGACCTTTGTTTCAAGGAGAAACTCAGGTTCATTAAAAGTATTGTGTAATTTTCTAAATGCAGCCTCATCTCTTCCTCCTCCTCCTTGTTTTGGTGCCTACTGTATCATTTATCAGCGGAACCTGTCCTACAGAATCTACAGATTTGATTCTACAGAATAAAATGCTTTTTTATGGTCAACAAATAATAAGCAAAACAGGATCACATTCTTCATTTTCCTGAGTTCCATGATTATAAATGAAGTGGTATACTACAGAATATTGTTTCTAAGGAAAATCTTTTAAAAGCCTGATTGGTTTGGAGCCAAAGCAGAGGACCTGAGTTCAGCTTCATATCACTAACTGAGTGACTTCAAGAAAAATCATTTACTATCTCTGGGTCTCCATATGCTTGCTTATTAGTAAAGTGAAGTGTTGGACTAGAAGATCTCTGTAATCCTTTTGAGTTTGAAATATAGGATCCTTTCATTTCTCAATATATATTTAGATTAAGCTCATAAAGATTTCAAAGCATCTAGGCTGATATTCGATATTTTCCTTATCATTTTTTGTGGGGGGGCAGGGCTGGGGAAATGAAGGATAATGTTCGAGTCTATGTTTTCTTTGGACATTTGATTTTCTCTCTTTTAGATATTGTGGAAATCCTTAATGTCAGGAAAAGGATTCATCCATTATACATATATACTTTTTATACTTTGTTTAGTATAGCTGATGTTTCTGTATTTGTTTTATTCATTGCTATTTACATTTCCTTAAGCAAGAAATCAGATATTACGATAGGAGAATCCAAATATTGTAGCTGAACTGTCCTTGATGTCTATAACAATAATCTTGATAGGCTTTCTTCATTTTGAATGTTACCTCATTAACAGCTAGGTTGCACAGTGGATGGAGCACTGGCCCTGGAGTCAGTAGGATCTAAGTTCAAATGAGGCATCAGACACTTGACTCATGAACTGTGTGAGTCTGGGCAAGTCCCCTAATCCTGACTGCCTCAAACATTTGGGGCCATCTCCAGTCATCCTGGTATATATCTTACCACTGGACCAGATGGCTCTGGAGGAGAGAGTAAGACTGGTGACTTTGCAAAGTGCTGCCTTACCTAAATCCAATTCACTAAAAGTCATGACATCACCTCCCTTATGTCATGGTCCTCTTTGAGAATGAGGGAAAAACAACAATAACAACATTGAAAACTTGACTTTATTATCTTAGCAAACATTTTGTAAACTTTTTTTCTTTCATTATGCTTTGTTAATTGATGAGATGGTAACTATTCAGAATCTCCTATAATGATGTTTCTAAAGATTTTTTAAAAGTTTCTATCCTAAACAAGTCTTATCCTTTGTACCATATCTCTTCACAGGGTATGGAGATCAAATGTATGTTGGCAAAGGACATCTTGACTCTCTTTGTTGTAGTAATTTGTTTACATCATTAAACTCCTTAGAAAATGGCAATTGTCCATGTCAACATCTGTTCTTTTTATCATTTTTTCCCCTTTTTTTGCATCAATACTTCAGGTTTGAGTTCTTTCAATTATATGGAATATCTTCTCATTTTTATCCCTTATAATTTGATACTGGTTTTTATATTTATTCTAACAAATAGCTTGTATAACTATACACTCAGTTGATAAGAAATTCAACTTTGGTAATGAGTAAATTCCTGTCTCTGGAAATGTAATCAATTTCATTTTTGTGACATTATAGGCAGTTCATTATGTCCAGTACCTCTGGTCTCTTTTTGTGAAGAAATTATTTATAATCTTCATGTAAGAAATTCCTTTGGAGTCTACTAGTCTTTAATATTTTCATTTTTTTATTCCTGTCATATTTCCCAACATAGTTTTTTGTTGCTGATGTCCTTTCCTGTGCCTACCTTTTAATTTCTGTCACCAATTTTTTCTATATATGTAAATATGTGTGTATAGACACATATGTGTATATGTATGTATATATGTATGTATGTGATTTTTATCGAGTTTTTCTTTCTCCTTAACCTTTGTAATATATGTTAACAAATATGGCACAATTATAAGCATAGGAAATATATTTTTTTTATTTTTACAAATGCCTTTCATGAACAATGCAATTTGAGGTACAACTCTCCCATGAAATGATAATTACTCACTGTCTTTGAATGCATAACCTAGCCCAACTCAACCATATCCTATTTTTGCTTCTCTGAGGATGAGCTCAGAATCATTCTTCCATTTAACTGCAACTGATTTTTAAAATTTCTGGTTTAATTTTTTAGCAAGAATCTAAAAATTTATCTAATTCAGTTCTTCCAGTATGTGTATTTTTTGACACTAAAGAACATTTGAAGGATCAACAGTTAAATTAATGTTTCTTTGTATGTTCAAAAAGCTATATCCATTAAGGATTAATTTTGAAAATTTCAGAAAGAACTAGGCCTTACCTCTCCTAATCCCAACTTTCTTTTCTCTCTGTTTTCCCAAGAACCCCACATTTAGATTTCACATTTTTTCTGGCATAAGTGACATATTAATGAATTTATCATTGTAATTCCTTAGTTATTTCTGTTTAAAATGAAATTTTTGACAATGTACCATTTGAATGAATCTCTTAATATAGATGAATAAATATATACAGATAATCAATAAATAGATGGATATATTGATAGATCAATAGAGCTATATGGGGGAGAGCAGAAAGACAGAGATAGAAAGAGAAACAGTGACATATATAGAGAGGATAGATAATGTTGAATAAATAATATCTATATACAAGGAAAATCATTTGACTCCTATAACTATGCCTTATATATGGGAAATTTAATAAATGTTGAATTAAATTGAATCACTAGATAATTTAATCATTGGGGGAACTTCATGATTCTTTATTTAACTGAAAACTTTCATTTATTTGAATTAGGGTCTCCATAATATTCTCATCCTTAGAACTTCACAAAACTAGGTAATAAAAGTAATTCATGTGCTTGAATTTCATGTGGATGTCTGCATGTTATGCATCTTACATTCTCCAGAAAGGGCTAAGCCTTCCTCTCTCTATGTGTATGTATGTATGTACACACACATGAATGGAAATGAAACACATTATATATTATATGTACATATACACGTGTTATAGATACATATATATGTATACATACTGTATAGCATATGTATATTATATAGACACATACAGAGATATTTAGATCTATTCCCAATTTTCTGACTTTTGTAAATGGTAAAAATAAATGGCAATGTATTTTAGTGACTATTTTACTTGCTAAGATTTGGCAAAAAAAAAAATTGTAAGTGCATAGCAGAGAGTAGGTTTGTGGCAGGGGTCAGTGTTGGAGAAAGAAAAGGAAGGTTAATCATGCTCTCCACAAAAGTGATTTCTTGATATTTTCTGTGTTTGGAGCTTTCTACAGTATTTGTCTAGGATATGTTTATTTGCTTTTCCAAATGGGATGTTCAAAGTAACAAGAGAATTATACAATTTATATATAAGCCCTAACAATAATAGAACTTATAGGATGAATGTCTATACCTGTCCTAATATTGTATGTCTTGCCTTGCCCTTGACAGCAAAGATGTGAATATTCTTTATTATAAATGTAGCCTAGGAGCCAATCTCTCTTGACCAAAAGGAGTCAAGTAGGTGGTAGGCTATTTCATTATTCATTCAAAAAGACTAATAAAAAACCCATAATGTGAATGTTCAATAGTATCTGAAAGAATAGGAAATCACTTGATGAACTTTCAACTCACAGTTACATACAGTCCAGGTCATTTACGCTTCTCAAATATTCTACCTCCCAATGCTCAAGCCCATTTTAAGAGTAGATGGTGTTGGGGCAGCTAGGTGGCGCAGTGGATGGAGCACCGGCCCTGGAGTCAGGAGTACCTGAGTTCAAATCCGGCCTCAGACACTTAACACTTACTAGCTGTGTGACCCTGGGCAAGTCACTTAACCCCAATTGCCTCACTAAAAAAAAAAAAAAAAAAGAGTAGATGGTGTCAAGGCTTCAGAAAAAAATGGCAACTCACTTAAAATTTTCATCTTAGACAAATGTGAAATGAACTAAAAAAGTGTGGTACATTCAGAAGAAAATGCTTATATGAGAGTCAGTGGTTTTATATCCCAGCTCTGTAACAGAAGCTGTGTAAGCTTGGTTAAGTCACTTATGTGCTCTGATTTTCCATTTCCTCATTTGTAAAATGAGGGGAATTGAGCTGGGTGATAACTGAAGTTCCTTCCAACTCTGTTTATTATCCTGAGATTTTTATGGATTGATAAATAGCTAGATAGATATACAGACATATATAGATATAGGTATAGGTATAGGTTATAGGTAGAGGTAGAGATAGAGATAGAGATATAATGTGTATATATATTTGTATATAGAAAGAGTATACACACTGTATCAAATCTTATATTCTTATACTTTTTTCACAAATGAATTATTTTTATTTCTTAAGTAATATTTTTCTTTATTGATTATGTTTGCTTCTTTTCCCAAAGAGATTTTTTAACCTAATCAAACTACCAGAAATACTGAAAAAGTTCATCAGTTTTGCTTCATGCTTAAAATGTTCAACACAGCTCTGTTTAACAAGGCTGAGATGATACCCATCTGTTCTAGCAGTGGGGATCGCTCTTGTGAAATGTCTCCTCTCTATTCACTATAAATAAACATAATGTGTAAATTGAAATCTTATTGTAACTGGTAGACAATAGGATTTTAAAAGGTCTGAGAATAGGATTAACGTATCGTTACAATGTTATGGTCTGATTTAAACAATTTTGATCTCTTGTGAGAGTTCTTCATAAAATATCTATTTTACATGTGGTACAAACCCCAACTGAGTTTTTTTTTAAGTTGACATTACTTAAACATTAGTTTCTTATTAGCCACCAAGTACAATTAGGAAATGTTTCAAGTAACTTTAATCTCTCTGCCTGAATACACATTGTTCATTTTCTTATGTCAACAAGTACATGCTGATATTTTAAAGCAGATTTCCATATGCTAATTTACCTATTTCCCTCCCTGAAAGACTATAGTTTCCTGACTGCTAATTCTAGTTGACAGTGAATGGTTCTGTTTCCATTTCTCTGCAAAATAATGCATTGTTGCAAAGTGATTTATAATAAACAGTTTCTAGCAAAGAACTACAATGCTGATGAGTTTTGACAACCAAAAATGCATTATTAATGAAATAATAACATTGGCAGCATCTTGAAAACAAGCTGATGGTGAGGAGTTTGTTTTCCTCCTCACAACAGATTCCCTTCTTCAGTTTAGAGCTTCCTCTGGGTGGGGAGGTCATTATGGGGAAGAGTGTGAAAATTAATGTGTGTTATATAGTGTTTAAATGTGTTTAGAATAAATAAAGAGTAATTGACTTGCTTACTCTCAGAGACATTGCTCTATCCCCATTGCAGTCATTTCTATAAGCTTTATTTACCATCCTTGATCATTATTCTTTAATAGTGGTTCCTTAAATCAAACAAATTGAACAAGGTTTTGAGTTTTTTAAGGTGTATGTTCTACCTAGAATCACGACTTAAGATAATGTAACAACCAAAAACCAAGTCCATAATGTAGGGTACTGCATCTTTAGCAAGCTTCAAATTACAGCATGAATAAAAACTGAGCATTAGAACAGATCCCAAAGTAAAAGCATACATTAATTCAATTTGTTGTGACTGAAGAAGAGGAAAATCAGCAATTTATCCCTGCAAAATCCATATCCTCGCAATGTAACCTTACCATGGCAAAGCCTCAGGCCAGCATGCATGGGGCACTTGGTTAGACACTCCACATCATTTAAAGCTAACTAATTATACTAAATAAAAAAACTTTCTTACGTTCTGTCTATCTAATTTCTATTATTTAATTCCCTGAAATATTTGTGCCTCTAGCCAAATTATGATGTTCTTTAGAAAGGGGTAGTTACCCATTGTTATTGGGTTTTATATTAATTATAGTATGAACTTTATTGAATTTACTGAAGTGCTTTCCTGGATGGTCTCCAAACACTAACAGGCGAATGAAATTAAATAAAGAGGGTCAGCTATATTTAAGAGCATTGTGTAAGTACTTTAGAGACTGGTTATAATTAAAGAGGTTGTAAACTAAAATGCAAAGTGCAGATGTCACTACTCACCTGTGCCTACCCCCAACCCAGCCCCCAACATGCCAGGGAGGCAGGAGGGATCTGTCACAGAACAAGATGGTCTAAATCCAAAGAAGCAGCCAATTAATGGAAGATATTTTATAAACGGGGTTAACAGATAATGTATAGAATTTAAACTATGCATAATAAAGGTTGCTTATTGATTCCCAGTTTTGTTGTTGCAAATACAATTTGTCTTCCTAGGTTGCACAGGACTTGGATACCACAAGCTGGAACAAGGTAGCACTTGGCTCCCAACCTTTTGGTTAGTTTTCAAGGTCCCTGGAGAATCAAAAGCTTTCTGTGCACTGTTGCCTTCTGCAATGGAGTGGGTGGTATTTTGTGCCCTTTGCTCACTGATACATAGGCAAATGCCAGTTGACATCACTAATGTCTTCCTGAGAAGTTAAGGATTAATTGAATTTTTGTAAAGTAAATCAGATCTCAAAAGCATTAAAGAAACTCACTACCTGAAAGAACTCATCGGTTAATTCTTAAATAAAGTGAAGAATCCTTTATTTAATATGTCATCTTCCTTGACTAATGTAATGTCAGGGAAGGTTAGGGCTGTAAGACATCTTAGTGATAATTTAGCCTAAACCTTATTGTACATAGGAGGATATTGAGGACTACATGTATTACAAATCATAGATTTACAGCTACAAGTGAACTTTGAGTTCATTGAGTCCAATCGCCTTCATTTATATATGAGGAAAATAAGATAAAGAGAGGTTAAGTGATAATAAAAGACAGATCATGGTTTTATTCTGAGATCCTGTGAATCCAAATCCAGGGATCATTCTATGTCATACTCAAACTCACATAGTTAATAAATTATTCATATGATATACATATTTGCATTTATGTGTATACATATATATATAATACTTATGTGTGTATGTATGTATGTATATACATACACACACACACACACACATATATATATATATATATATATAAAATCTTCACAATAAAAAACAAACTTCTTTGTGATAAGGATAATTTCTTTCTTTCTTTCTTTTTTGGCTGTGTACTCCTAGCATTTAGCATAGCACCTGGTAGGCACTTAATAAATACCCATTGCTTAACTGATGAATTGAACTCAGGTCCACATTTTCTCCCCCTAAATCCAATGCTCTTTCTATTGTGCTAAGCTGCTATCTATTTAATTTGCTCAAAATGTTGTATTTTGGGCATCTTTTACATATAACACACATGTTTCAGCATAACAAATAAAGCATGGTCAATTCTTCCATATTCTATCATAAATTCAATGAAAATTGAAATGAATGTGATTCATCAGAGTTATATATGGCAGCCAAGGACCAAATTAGCATTCTAAACTCTTAGCAAGTTTAACATTGTTGTTCTCAATAAAAGGATGTTCTGCAGTAATGTAAGTACAAATATAGGGAAATGAGTACAATATACATCAAATTCTGAGGAAGAACACATTCTCCTGGGTAAGTGAATGCTACATATAATGAGGCCGAAATGGACCCTGATCCTTTGGGCACTCTCCCATGGCACAATGGCCCTTGTAGCAATCTCCATCAAAGAGCCATTGACTTATCCAAATCCATTGTCCTTGAAACTAAGCTAAAATTAAAGTAAACTAAGTACAAAGCTCACATTCACCTTGAAAAGGTGCTTTTGTTCCTGAAGAAAGTTGGGGAATTCATAATAATACAACACAATAAACATTTATTCATTATTGACTATGTGTCAGGAGGGTAGCTAGGTGACTCAGTGGAGAGAATGCCAGGCCTGGGGAGTCAGGAACACTCCTCTTCCTGAATTCAATTCTGGTTCCTGACACTTACAACTCTGTTTCACTTAACCCTGCTTGCCTCAGTTTTCTCATCTCTAAAATGAGCAGGAGAAGAAAATGGCAAACCATTTCAGCATCTTTAATAAGAAAACCCCAAATAGGGTCATAAAGAGTAGAAATGACTCAAAAGATTAAACAAATGTGCCAGGAACTTTACTAAGTGTTAGAGCTATAAATAAGAAAAAGAAGGACAATCCCTGTCCACAAGAAGTTTATAATCTAATGGGGGAAGAAAAGGCACAAAAGGAGAATGGAAAGGGTGGGAGATACAAATATGAAAAAACAAACAAACAACACAAGCTCTGCTTCAACCAACTTATATTCTCATGGAATAAGTTGTTTAGTCATTTTTTTCAGTCAAGTCAGACACTTTGTGACCCCTTTTTGTGGGTCTGGGGGAGGGGCGGTTCTGGCAAAAATACTGGAGTGGTTGGCCACTTCCTTCTACAATTCCTTTTATGCATAAGAAAACTGAAGCAAACAAGGTTAAATGACTTGACCAGGATTACTTGGCTACTAAGTGCCTGAGGGTAGATTTGAACTCAGGAAAAGTAGTCTTCCTGACTCTAGCTAAGTCCAATCCTCCATCTACTAAGGAACCTCACTGCCCTTGTTTGGGAAGACAATAAACAAAAGGAGACTGGAAAATGAGAGGATGGATAGTGATACCCAGAGTACTGGCCATGATGTTGAAAACCAGATAGTTGGGGCAGCTAGGTGGTGCAGTGGATAGAGCACCAGCCCTGGAGTCAGGAGGACCTGAGTTCAAATCCGGCCTCAGACACTTAACACTTACTAGCTGTGTGACCCTGGGCAAGTCACTTAACCCCAATTGCCTCACTAAAAAAAAAAAAAAAAGAAAAGAAAACCAGACAGTTGCAGATACAAAGTGGAGTGAGCTGGAAGTCTAGTTTCTGCACTCCATAAAGGAAGGCTATGGGAGGAGTTTAGTATTCTGCCCTTCAGCACTCCAAACAGAGGGGAGAGAAAACTAAGGGAGGTGGTATTTAGGTTTGAGTTAGGAGCATGGTGATAAGGTTAGAAGCAATGACCTTTTCTTCTCCATTGACTTTAATATGAATGTTTTTGGTTTATTGATATACAGCTCAATGGACTTTGCCTAGGAACTACCCTCTCTACAAAATAGCTTAAATGGCATGTGCTATTTGTGCTTTTACTCTTCTCAGAAACCATATGTAATGTAAACTGAAAAGGGATCCTTCTTATTGCTTTATCTTCTACCCAATAAAATAGGAGGAGGAGGAGACTTAGAGATATGCAAAGAACTTCTTGGTGAAGATTACTTCAAATGTTGCTTTGACAAAAGAACTAAAAAGTGTTTCTGGAAAGTGATAAATATCAACAGAGGACTACATGGACAAAACTGGATCTGTTGAATGTTCCAGCTGTCACCTAGAGATTCTATCCCTACAGTTGATGATTATAATAGACAGAATTGGAAGACCTCAATGATACAAAATTAATTTTTTAAGAATTAAAAATTTCACAAATATGCCTTAACTTGAAAACACAAATATCCCTGAAGAAGAAAGCAATTGACCACTTACTTTAAACAAACTTGAATTAACATTCAGTTTATAAGTGGGAGAATTATGTAAACCAAACCGAGGTGATAGACATTTGGTATATCAAATAAACATAAATGAAGAAATCAGATAAAATATGTACATGTACATATATATAGTAATTTTTAAAATCTTAAATTGTGATACAAATTCTAGTAGTAGTAGCAGCTGCAGCAGTTTTATTACTAAAGTGGATTGCTCTGGAACAATGACAAATATCATATGACAGATACTTCCAAAATATTCCTTCCTTTACTAGATAAAAAGTTAGTCAGGGGGTAGTTGACATCAACAATGTATATTGTTCCCTAAATGCATAATTTAGGACCTCTTTGTAGGAAGTCACCTCTAAAGTTATGTTAGATTTTATGTTACCAAGCCAGATTAGCATTTGTATGAAATGGAAATTGTATAAATAAATCACTAATACTAATCATGGTTCTACACCAAGATAAGATAGTGTGGAAATCAAATAGTGTATTCTGGTGTTGAATCAAACGTGCTCCACCCTCCTGACATCATTTTAGTCAGGATTATGCAGGTAAACCTATGTTTATTCTATGGCTAAAGCAAGATGACATATTTGGTAAAAAATTAAAGGTTTGTTGTAGCGGTGGAACATGAAATGCTCATATAAAAATTATCTCAAAGAAAAGTGGGGTATGGGTAATTTGCATTGAATATCAAAATAAGAGACAATGTATGTATATATATATGTGTGTGTGTGTGTGTACACACATATGCACACATCTATGTGTGTATATATACACATCCATACACATGTACACATATACATACATACATACTAGTTGGACATTTTATAGAATTAGAATTAGGCACCTGAAATCCTTTGTCAATAATTAGACTTTTTATTTTTTTGTACAACACTGTTCATACATTGTATTCACTTGTTTAGGCCCTCCCAAGACATGGCCAATGGGGCAGATGGAGGGATGAGGAAGAGAATGAAACTCTCTACATTCATTCTCATTCTCTTGTTGCTGCTCTCTGGTACAGATGCAAGGAGTCTTCCTCCTTTCCTCCTAAATCTTCACTCCTGGATCAGTTGTTTCAATAATGTCATATAGGAATCACCTCTTAAATACTCTGATAGAACTAGGGTTTCTCTCTCTCCCTGAAATAATGATGATTATGACTCTAATAATAATAAAAAATAATAGTTACCATTCTTTAGTTTTTAATGTTAGCAAAGCATTTTACATGGATTCGCTAATTTGATCCTTAAAACAATCCAGTGAAGTGAGTAATATTATTATTCTCATTATAAAGAGAAGGACACTGAGGCTGGGGAAGGTTTATCAAGTTGCTTAGGGTCATATAGTTAGTAATTATCTGAGGCAAGATTCATACTCAAATCTTCCCAAAATCAAATCCAAACCCTACATACTCTCCTCTGTGCCATCTAGTTAAAAGATAAATTCATTTTCCATAAAAGGAAACAAAGCTGGCCCTGGGGCTGGATTAACCCCCCACATTCCTTAATGGCACAAAAATTTCCACTCTTGTGGAGTTGGTTACTTTTGTCTTGGTAATTTCATCAAGACCACAAGAATCACCATATCCTGCTCTTTTGACTAGCCACATTTACATATGAACATGGTGGTGGTGATGTCAAATCTAGAAAAGTTAAGTGCCACATGGGTGGCACTTAGACACATGGGTAATCATTTCTTTTAATTAGAATTCTTTTTTTTTTTTTGGTGAGGCAATGAGGGTTAAGTGACTTGCCCAGGGTCACACAGCTAGCAAGTGTCAAGTGTCTGAGGCCGGATTTGAACTCCAGGACCGGTGCTTTATCCACTGCACCACCTAGCTGCCCCAATTAGAATTCTTAAGTATTTTAAAGTTGTTTTTTTTTCTGTTATGTTTTTATTGTGTAAATTGTTCTCATATTGTTCTTCCCAATTTCCTCTAAAACTGTCCATTTCATCATTTCTTTGGTAAAATAATATTTCATTACAATCATATATTGCAATTTGTTTAGCCATTCCCTAAGGGGTGAGCAACATCTTAATTTCTAATTTGGGGCTACCAAGAAAACAGTTTCTATAAATACTTTTGTGTATATGGGTTCTTTTCTTGTTCTTTGATAACTATGGGATATAGCTCGATAAGTGGTATGATTAGGTCAAAGGGTATACATATTGTAGTAACTTTGGGGGCACAGATCCAAATTGCTTTTCAGAATGGCTGGGTCAATTCCCAGTTCCTCCAATAAAGCATTATTGTACAAGCTTCCCTACAGTTTCTCTGACATTCTTCAGATCCATATTTCAAACTACTTAATGGATACCTCTTCCTATACATCAAATTAAACATCCCTAAAACAGAAACTCATAATTTTCTTCCTATAAACATGTGTCCCCCCCAAAAAAAAAATCTATGACTCGAGTAAGTTTAATAGCCTTCCTAGCGTTCAGTTTTCTCATCTGCAAAGTGTGGGGTTTGAGGTAGAGAGCCTTTGAGATCACTTCTAGTTCTGGCCCTGTGATACTAAGATTTATCTTAATGGTACCACCTTTCTCCTAATAGCCCACCATTTTAAACTTGGATCCATCTTTGACTTTTCTCTCCCTCATTTTGCATATATGAATAGCTGCCAAAACCTATGCTTCTATGTACTGTCTCTTGGTTCTATCTCTTCCTTCTTACCTCTGTACTCTAGTTTAGACCCCTCCTTAGCAAATATTCTAGTTTAGACCCCTCCTTTTTCTAGTTTGAACAATGATAATAATATCCAAACTAGTTTCAATGTTTTCTTCTTTCCAACCAGTTTCTCATACCATGGCCCAACATCACTCCTCACTTAAATATCTTCAGTGGTTCTTTATTGCTTATCAAATAATATATCAACTCCTGATCTCCCATTCAAGTCTCTCCACAATCTGCCTTCAACCTCTATGTATACCTTTCTTTCAAAGTAATTTGTGTTCCAGGCAAACTGGACTACTTTGTTTTCATTCTAATCTTTACTGCTCACATAGCCATGACTTTGTCCATACAGTTACTACCCAACATTGGAATAGACTCTTCCTTCATATCTCCCTTCATTGAAAAACTAATGTAGGTGGTATCTCTCCAATGAAAACTTCTCCCTCCCACCCACCTCCTCAACTATAACTGATCTAAAATCTCATATTTCTCATAGTATTCTGTTTAGACTTTCTCTTTGTACTTACCACACTCACTCATATAGTTTTTATTTATATCCATATTTTTTCTTCCCATTACCATACAAGCTCCTTGAGAACAAGATCTATTCTATTTTTTGATCTGTAAGTCCTTAGCATGTGATAACTTGGAAGCAGTAAGAATGCAATACATTTTTGTTGAATTTAAATTTGGATTTCTTGAATAGTTGATCTCATTTTATTCTTACAACATCCCTGTGGGTTAGGTGGTATGAACATTATTATTCCTATTTTACCAGAGGAAATGGAGGCTAAGGGAGGTTTAAGTGACTTTTCCAAGGTCACAGTTATTAAAACATGGAGCCTGAACTCTAACCAATCTCCTGATTTTGAGTGTGATGCTCTTTCTTTCCAGAGGCATATTTCTTGGCCTTTTTCCTCCCCAAATCTCATTTTATAACACTGATAAATCTACAGTCTCCCCCAATCTCAATTTATGTTCTAAGAATCTCATGCCTGGCCCATTGGCCTTAAATTTCCAAATGCCCTATGATCCAGCCCCAGTTAGTCGACCCTCAGATGAACTAAGACTCTCCACACATGAAGCTAAGCCATTTGAAAAATGAACTACAACCGGGTATTTCATGCTATTCAAATAACCAAGCAAACCGGGAACTTGGGTCTGACTTTAGCACTCCCTCCACTGTCATGCCTGATAGATTTCAACAATCTTATTAAAATGTGTGACTGCTGGGATGATTTACTAAAGGCAAACCCTGATGGATCCAGTCACTGGTGGGATATGAGGTCATATTCAACTTGGGGAAATTACATATATATATATATATATATATATATATATATATATACACACACACACACACACATCTATATATGTATAGATAGATAGATATATGTGTGTGTATATTTTTTTCTAATCATAATCTTTAAGGGATATGTGTGAATGTGTATGTGATATGATAGCCATTCAGGATCATTCAAGATGCACACACATTACATGCATCCCTGGGAAATTAATGTTAGAAGCAAATCATTACTTGGCTCTACTAATAACACAAATGTTTATTTGTATAACTTATGGATTGCTCCATGGACACTGTCTCTGATGCAGCATAAATAATATATATTGTGTGATGGTGGTTAGAGTAATGCAATTTTTTATTTTCATTCACTTGGAGTGAGCACCACTCTTGAATTATGTGATCATTTATTATGAGGCCCAATGGCATATAATCTCTTTCTCCCTACCTCTTTCTACTTCTGAGTCTAAAAGAGTATACATTTGCAGCAGATAAATGCAGAAAAGATTTAATTATGCTTAAAAAAAAGATGTCATAATCACACATGTGAATGAACTCCATCTTTCCAAGATCTGGATTGTGCTGCTGAACTAATGTTCAGAGATGAGAACACCCAACTATCAAATGAATTTTGCTATTGACCTAGTTTGAGAAAAGCTGGGTTGCAGAGCAGCCACTAACTCCATTAATGGGTTAATAATTTTACAAGCTATTCTTTTTTGAAAAGGCTTATTTAAATGTTTATCAGTTGTGCAAAGTGGAGCAGCTCTGGAGATTCGCAAGGGAGAAGTGATCATTGCCTATGCATGGAAGCGTTGTAGGAAGATTAAAATAACATTGAGTATATTCTGTAAATGAAGGAGAGAACTAAAAGAAGCCTCTAGAGTCCATTATAAATTTTAATAATACATCAAGGTAATGTAACTGAATAACCGATCTCTGAGGGAAGAAACACAACATTTGGCTAATATTACAATTTAAATTATGAAAACAAAAAGAGCTTTTAGTTAATCTTGTCTTTCTGCTTTTATTCTTCAGGCTCTTTTTTATTTTCCCTGAATCCAAAACACCATGTAAACAAATAAAAGTACGGAGAAAATAAACAGTTTGGCATCTCAGTAGATTAATTAATGCGCTTCAGCCTTGGCACCAGTAGGCGAAAATTATGTGCATAAATAATATCACTAATTAAAAAGATGCAGATTAACATGCAAATAATGTTAATGAGGATCTGCAATTCCAGAGTGGATTCGCATAACATCAACAATTTAATGGGTTGGAAGGCTTGTGTTTGCATTACATTAATAAATTTCAAAGACCTTGCATAAAAAAGTTCTGTTGGAGCCTCTGTTTCCCACTTGTGAGTTGTAAATTCTGTGGGCAGTAGCGAGTGCTCATCGGCAGATGCCAAAGTCATTATCTCAAAGACTGTTGAGATGGTGCCATGTGCCAGTGCGACCAGCTGTTGGGAACTGGGCAGTAGGCACTACAGTGTGCCAATTATTCATATTATTTGGGTAGTCTTGATATTTATTTAAACTGATTAATATTTTGTGCTCTGCATCTTGATCTGGAGGGAAATCATTTTAAGCAAGCAAAGTTTTAAAAAAAATCTTATTAGCCTTTGATGTGTCATGGATGGTTGAGTGCATAATGGAATTGATTAAGCAGACATAATTTCTAACCATAGGCAAAAACAATATAAAATGTCTTTAATGATGTCATATAATGTTGAAATAAAGTATTATAGCATTAAATTCCAAGTGGGTTGTAATAAACTGGGTTTTATTTAAAAATGAGAATGCTTGTATCACAAAATTTGAAGGGAGATTTTTTTTTGGGGGGGGGAGTCGTTTTCTTTTATATTTGATGATTCTTTGGAAGAGAGTTATGGTAACAACAAAGCAAAGATTAAGAAAGGTTACATCAAAGTCTTTCCGAAAACCACAAACTGCCTTCCTTAATTTCTGCTGTCCTGTGTTCTAAGCTCAGTAGGGTGCCCGAATGTCCCAGGATCAGCTGTAAAACATAGTGAAGTGAGAATTGAGTACAAGCAGCACCAGGCTACAAAGGTCCCCCAAATTCCTGTTTTCCTGCCAATTAACTGTCCACTCTCCAGTACTGAAGGATACTGGAAAATGTCCTTTCCATAAAAGAGAATGCTCAGAGATCAATGATTCTGTGAGAACAACCTTACTGAAACACAAGAAGGCAAGAAGGTTCCATGTGCTTAAGATAGGAACCAACCAGTGTCTCAGATACAGCTGATCTCAAGTTACTTTGGGAGTTATATGTGGTTTTTGATGTCTGAATGAGGTGTTCACACAAATTTCTTCCATGCCTTTCCTGCAAGACCCTCAAAGCAGAACTATTTTATTGATACTGAAATTAAGACCTCAGCCCCATCCCGCCTAGGAGCCTAAAACTTATGCTAACACAGCAACCAGATCAGTATGATATGGAGCATGTGCTGGGAGAGTGTGTGCATTTATCTTGAAGTCCTAAGCCAAGGTAAAACATGGAAATTGTCATGAGGAGAGAAAGGTTTATCTCAACTGGCCCTGTTGCCAAACGTCCCCAATAGGGTCATGAAATGCTGAAGGGTTCTTGTGGCCAGGAAGAGCCTCCTTGGTAGGACAAATTTCATACGTGTTCTAAGCACTGCCAATTTAACTACCCTCAGGGAGAAACAAAACAAAAACTAAAGCTTTTAAAGCTTCAAACACAGATGCAATGTGGCAGCTCCCTCAGGATACTGCCAATTCCTACAGTCTGCTCCACAAGTAGAGATGGGTAAATCAACCAGAACTATTCCCCAACTCATTAATCTGCACTATACAAGTATGTTTTATCTTTGCATGATTGAGGGCAAATCATCACCTAAAGGGAAGTCCTGGTTTCTCCAGTCACCAAGCCAATTATTAGCTCTTTAAGCCTCTCTTTACCAGTTATGTAGGATTCCCTAGGTTCCTCCATGTGTGACTCTGCTATTGGTGTACTCCTGAAAACTACCTGGAAAAAAAGGGTACTTTGCAATGCAACCACTCCTCAGTCTCTAAACCCAAAGATTCATTCCTGTTTCATCAACCACATGTGGTTAAAAAAACAAAATCCCATGAAATCGAAGTTTTATCTGAGCGGATAAGCCCAAAGCAGTGAAGAATGCAAAATGACTCGCACTTTTGTCCATAGAACTTTCAGTTGGCCTGTATCTTACAGGGTAGAGAGTTTCCTGAGGCAGGAAAGGTTATGTGACTTATTCACAGTCACATAGCTATTTAATATCAGAGGCAAGCTTTGAAAGGAAAGAGGACAGAAGGGAAGTCTTCCTGACTCCATGGAGACATCTCTAGCCATTATCAATCTGCATTACCTCCACTGGTTTGTTGTCAGTGTTGTTTGTTTGGTTTGGTTTTTGGACAGCCCTCTGATTTTATCAGCCTAAAGAATTCTGGATTTAGAAGCTCCTTCTAGCAATGCAACTATTAGCAACTGTCTGGCAACTTACACTCTTAAGAGATTTCCTACAGGACAAAGGAGTTAAATGACTCATTCAAAGTCTCACTTAATACATCAGAAGCCAGACGACCTCAGATACTCTTGCTCTTGAGTCCTTTACTTTACCTACTAATACTTTATGGCCTCTATCTTCCACATATGCCTAGGAAGATGTGGCTTTGTATCTCACCTTATTTGGCATCCTACTTCCACTGTAGATGTAGAGGTGCTTACTAAGGACTGCTCCATCATTAAGTTAAAGGTTGATTCATTCAACACATAATCATTGAGCACTAATCTTTTCTAGGTGCTGGAGTGCCAAGATGGTAGAGAGGGAGATACAAAATGCTTAAGCAGTCCCTGCTCTCAAAGGGTTTATAATATAGCAGATGATGTGACATAAATGCATATAGAAATATAATTGAAAGAAAATTATTATAAGAATGTCACAAAGTGGTCTTTGAAATACTTTCTTAAGTCAGGTATTTATATAACTTTATTGTAGGATCTCCTATGGACTCATTTCTTGACTCCTTTTCATATTCACAGATTATGTGTTCTGCTAGCAGTTACTTGTAGTTTCTGTCGCTGCTGCTGTTTCCCTGGTTGTCTTCCTTGGTGCTGCTGCTTGTCATAGCTCTTTGGGACTCTGAGCTGCTGTAAGCATGGCCCACAAGCAGATCTACTACTTGGACAAAAACTTTGATGAGCACTACGAGTACCAGCATGTTATGCTACCCAGAGAACTTTTCAAACAAGTACCAAAAATCCATCTGATGTCTTTAGAGGACTGGAGGAGACTCGGTGTCCAGCAGAGTCTTGGATATTTCATTATGTAATTCATGAGCCAGGGCCACATATTCTGCTCTTTAGAACAAACAAAAGAACAACAAAAATGAAATTTGGGTTTTTCACTTAATTTTTTTCAAACTACAAATATGTGTATATATGGTAGTATTCAGTGACTACTTGAAAAAATGTGCAAATCATTCCTCTATACCTGTGCATGAGCTCAGTTAAATGCCACTCCAAGTAATCTGCTTTATGATGTTTAAAATACATTTTTCTCTAGTCAATTTTCTCTTTAATATAAGTGCCTATTTGACTTCTCTTTGAATTACATTTGTTTAATAAAGTTCAATTGTTGTTTGTAAAATAAAGATTAGGTGTTCTGAAAGTGGTTAATTATTTCCCTTCTATTAGGGGTCCAGGGATACATTGAAGGGTTCAATTCAATTTAATCAACATTAATTAAACTGCTACAATGTGCCAGCTACTGTGCTAATCACTGGGGTTACAAAAAGAGGCAAAAGACAGTCACTGTCCCCAAGGAGCTTACAATCTAATGGGGAAGAAAACATGCAAACAAATAAATACAAAGTAAGTTATAGACAGGATAGATAAGAGATAATTAATTTAGGGAAGACATTGGAATGCTTACTTTAGAAGGTGTGATTTTAATTAGGATTTATAGAAATCTACAGAGGTCAGAAGTCAGAGTAGAGAAATGAGAACATTTCAGTCATGGGGGACAGCAAAAGAAAATTCCTGGAAAAGTGCAACTTGTTAGGAACTTTTTAGGGGATTGACTGCAGCACTAAGGGGTTACGAAGATATAGAATGTCTTTTCCATGGAACAGCCAGGAGGCCAGTGTCACAGTACCCAGAATATAGGTTAGGGAATAAGGTGTAAGAAGACTGGAAATATTGGAGGGGGCTAGGTTCTGAAGGACTTTGAACACCAAACAGAACATTCTGTGTTTGTTCTTTGAGGCAACAGGAAGTCACTGTAGTTTATGGAGTGAGGAAGTGATGTAGTGGGACCTGAGCTTTAAGAAAATCACTTTAGGGGGCAGCTAGGTGGAGCAGTGGATAAAGCACCAGCACTGGATTCAGGAGGACCTGAGTTCAAATCCGGCCTTGGACACTTGAAACTTACTAGCTGTGTGACCCTGGGCAAGTCACTTAACCCTCATTGCCCCGCAAAAAAAAAAATCACTTTAGTGGCTGAATGAATAATGGATTGGAGTGGGGAGAGATTTGAAGCAGGCAGACCCACCATCAGACTATTGTGATAATCCAGGCATGAGATTTTGAGATCCTCCACCCGAATGGTGGCCATGTCAAAGGAGAGAAGGGGCATATTGGACAGAGGTTACAAAGGTGAAATCTATAAGCCTTGGCAACAGCTTAGATATGGAGAATGAGAGAAAGTGAGGAATCCACAATGACTCCTAGGTTGTAAGCCTGAGGGATGGGAGGATGGTGTTGCCCTAGACAGTAATAAGGAAGGTAGAAGTGGGGGAGGGTTTTAGAGGGAAATATAATGAGGGGTGTTTTCCTAGTAGTCACTCATGAACCCTCCATGTGATGTAATTCCCAATGATTACAGTTTGCCAGAACTAGCAAGGTTTTAGAAATAGATATTTAGTAAGATAAGATAATAAGAACTGTTGTTAAAAATATTTCTTCTAAAAGTCTAGTGCACACTCTCTCACAAACATATATAAAGTGCAGCAGAAAATGGACTGAGGTTTAGATAGCAATGTGGAAAAGAGATAATTTTATCTCCGGGTTCCTGAAAATGTTTTTCTCCTTTTGTGGGGTCAGTGTGAAGTTCTCCTTGGGCATGCATTTTTCTCTGCTGATCGCAAATTGTATTTGCCTTTGTGGAAATCTGAGATTGTTTTTGTCCAGTGTGTCTACTTTGTCCTTAGCTGCCAATGCAGACACTGCCATCCAATGCCACTATTCTGAGGACATTACAACCAATGCTGATTGGAATTACAATTCTTTGAATTTTTAAATTATCTGGTGATACAGTGGGACAAGGGGAGCAGTTTTCTAATCCTCCATCACCAAAAAATTCCCTCTCAGAGAAGCCAGGCTCAAGTTCTTCCACCAATGGAAAGTCACTAATCATTGGGTAAGATATTCAAGGTAGAGAGAATAAACCTGGAAAAAAACATGGAAGCAGAAAGCAGGAGAGTTGTTTTGAGCATGGTGAGTAGTCTAGTTTGGTTAAATCATATAATATTTGTACTAGAGTAATAAGAGAGAAAACTAGAATAGTGGGGTCCCACAAAGGAGGGTGTTAAATGTCAAAGAAGTTCATTTCCAGTATAAGAAGACAAGAGAATTAAAGGTTTTTGAGTGGGGCAAAAAGTGCCATTAGAGTGTTACTTTAGAATGGTAATCTGGAGGCAATGAAGAATGGGTTGGGAGAGAAAGAAAATGGCTAAGAGAAGACAGATTCAAATACCATTAAAATAGTCCTGAGAATCTTCAGCAAGATGTTAAACTAAGTCACATGAATAAAAAAAAAAAGTTGATTCATTCAAGGGACATTTGGGAAGTAGAGTAAAAAGACCCTGTCAATTATATGGCAGTTACTCAAGGGAGGGGCCAAAGATAAATCCTGACCCTACATGACTAGTAGAAATACATTGCTAGCAAATGAAAGAAAGGAAGTCAGATGAAGAAAATGGCAAAAGAGGAATATGACCATGGCCAAGTCTATTTCACCACCTGAGACCCAAACTAGCTCATTATAGGAAAAAAAAAAGATGAAATGATATCTCTATCATCATTTCAATTGTAAGAATCTATAAGAGTTAGATTTTGAATGTATTTAGTCAGATTCTGGCAGAACATACCAAACACCTCATTATGTGTCATTGCATATTTAAAAAAATTATATATCCATGAAACTGAGGAGGGAAATAGGGCAAAGAAGAATTACCTGTGTAACAAAGAAGAAAACAACATGAGAAACATCAAGATGGAATGGTACTACAGATAACCAGAGTACCCTGAGGAGATGAGGATCTTCCACAGATCATAAAGCAGTCAAGCAGCTGTGTTATGGTTTTAAAGAGGGGAGACATTCATCTCTCTAGGAGTCTGCTGGTTCTACTATCAAATGCAGACCAGATACTAAATTATTAAATTAACTTGCTAATGATTTAATCATTAAGAAGAGAAAACAATAACAGGAAATGCTATTTTGAAATAAGGCTATACACTGAAAGTTCCCTCTTGAACATTTCTCCTTATCTTATGTCAGAAGTCTCCCCCTATTCTCACCTTCACCTCTGTCTCATATGAAGTAGTCCTCCTTCTTCCCAACAATAATTCCTATACTTGCCCAACTGAATACACTCTATCCTGCTTTCTCCAACAGATTTCCCCTTCTTATCATCCCTAGTCTCTTACTAATCTTCAATCTCTTGTCTACTAGTTGCTTCTTTATTGCCTACAAATACAGTCATGTCTTCCTCACTCTGAAAAAAAAAATCATTTGTTCTGTCCCTCTCTGCTAGCTCTCATCTCTTATCACTCCTCCCTTTTGTGGCTAACCTCCTTGAGAGAGCCAGCTACACTTGATGTCTATTTTCTTTCCTCTTAATCTCTTCTTAACTCTCTGCTATCTGTTTTCTGACCTTAAAATTCTTTTTTTTAATTTATGGAATAAAACAAGTATTTCCATAACATAGCACAATAAAAAACATGATTTCACATGAAAGTGCAAATTTATTGTGCAAAACTTGCTATTTCTTTCAAAAGTATCATGTAAATTTCTTTTGTTCTCTTTTTTCTTCTTCCTTCCCCTCTCACACTCTAGAAATGCCACCATCAGACACAAGTATATGTGTGTATATATATGTGTATATATATATTTGTAAAATTGCTCTATACATACTTCTACTTATCAGTTCTTTCTCTGGATACAGATAGTATCTTTCTTCATATGTCCTTTATAGTTGGTTTGGGTATTGATAATAATCAAAATAACTTATTCATTCAAAATCTTTCTTAAAACAATATTGTTATTATTTTATATAATGTTCTCTTGGTTCTGCTCATTTCACTCTTTATTATTTCATGCAAATATTTCCATGTTTTTCTAAGATCATTGAGCTTATCATTTCCTATAGCACAGTAGTATTCCATTACAACCACACACCACAGCTTGTTCAGCCAGTCCCCAATTGATGAGCATCCTTGCAGTTTCCAGTTCTTTGCCACCACAAAGAGAGCTGCTATAAACATTTTAAAACATATAGGTTCTTTTGCCTTTTTTCCCTAAACATCTTTGGAAATAGAACTAGTGTGGTTTTTTTTCAGGGAAAAATTGTATATAGCTAGTTTAATAACTCTTTGGGCATAATTCCAAATTGCTCTCCAAAATTATTGGATCAGCTCACAATCCCACCAACAGTCAATTAGTGTCCCATTTTTTCCACACCCCCTCCAACATGTTGCTTTTCCCTTCAGTCATTTTAGGTAATTTGGTAGGTGTAAAATTATATCATAAATTTGTCTTAATTTGTGCTTCTCTAATCAATGGTGATTTAGATCATTTTATATGAATAGAAATTGTTTTGATTTCTTTATTAGAAAAGTGCCTTCCATATCATTTGGCCATTTATCAATTGGGAAATGACTCATATTCTAATAAATTTGATAAAATTCTTCATATATTTTACAGATGAGATCTTTACTTGATAAACTGCCTACAAAATGTCTCCCAATTTTTTTTGCTTTCCTTCTGATATTTTTATTTTATTTGTACAAGTCTTTTAATTTAATTTAATAAAAATTATTCATTTTATGACAAATATTGTAGGGACTTGGGGGAAAATAAGACATTAATGTACTGGTGGTGGAATTGTGAACTGATTTGACCATTCCATAGAATAATTATAATTATGCCCAAAGAACTGTAAAACCATGAATACTCTTTAACCTAGCAATACCACTACTACATCTGTATTCAAAAAGAGATAAGAAGAAAACAAAAAGGAAAAGGATCCATAGGTACAAAAAATATTTATAGCAGCAATTTCCTGGTGACAAAGAAGTAGAAATTAAGGGAATCAATTAGAGAATGGCTAAACAAATTGTGGTGTGTGATTACAACAGAATACTATTGTGCTACAAGAAATGATGAGCAGAATGTTCCCAGAAAAACCTGGAAAGACTGACATGAGCTGAAGCAAAGTGAAATGTACTTTGTACAAAATAACAGAAATATTTTAAAATGATCAGCTGTGTTCACTATTCTCAGCAATACAATAATCCAAGACAACTCTGAAGGACTTAGGATGAAAAATTCTATCCACCTCCAAAGAAAGAATTGGTAGTATCTGAATATAAATTGAAGCATGTTTTTTAAACTTTATTTTTCTTGGAGTTTTTTTGGGTGGGTCTATGTTTTCTTTCACAACATGACTAATATGAAAATGTTTTGCATGACTACACATGTATGTATAAATTATATTTAATTGCTTGCCTTCTCAAAGGAATGTAGGAAGGGAGGAAAGAAGAGAATTTGGAACTCAAAATTTTAAAAATGGATGTTAAAATTGTTTTTACATGTAATTGGGGAAAATAAAATACTAGATTAATTTTTTTTAATTATCCATTTTACACTGAACTTTATTCTCTATCCCTTGTTTATTCATAAATTGTTCACCTATTCATAAGTCAGTTAAGTAATATGTTCCATGTTCTTCTAATTTTCTTGTAATCTCTCTTTCTCTAGGTCATGTACCCATTTTGACCTTGTCTTGGTAAATGGTGTAAGATATTGTTTTATGCATAGTTTCTTCCATTCTGCTTTCCATGTGATTTTGTTTGTTTGTTTGTTTTACCAAATATTGAATTCTTATCCCAAAATCTTAAGTCTTTACAATTGTCAAAAACAAGGTTATTATATTTATTTGCTGCTGTAAATGATATGTCTACTTTATTCCATTGATTTACCTTTCTATTACTTAGCACAAGATTGTTTTGATAATTACAGCCTTACAATATAGTTTAAAGTCTGGTATTGCTAAACCCTCTTCCTTTCCATTTTCCCTCATTATTTGCTTTGAAACCTTGACTTTTTTTTCTTCCAAATGAATTTTGTAATTTTTTTCTAATTCAGTAAATTAATTTTGGTAATTTAATTGGGATGGCATTAGATATATAAATTAGTTTAGGTAAAATTGTAATTTTTATTATGTTTACCCTTCCTACCCATGAACAATTAATATTGCTCCAATTATTTAAATCTGAATTTTTGTATTTTAGAAATAATTATTTATATAGTTCTTGAGCTTGTTTTGGCACATGTACTCCTAAGTATTTTATACTATCTAGAGTTATTTGAAATAACATACAACTAAAACTGCTATCTCCAAAATCACCAACAATTCCTTAATCACCAAATCTCATCATCTTTTTTTAATCTTCATCCTTCTTGACCTTCTATAGCCTTTGACAATTTAGATCATTTTCCTTTCTTTGACATCCACATTTCCCTAGGTTCTTATGATACTACTATCTGTTGGCTCTCCTACATATTGGACCATTCTTTCTCAGTCTCTTTTGCTAGATCTTTATCCAATATGTATCCACTATCTAGGTGCTTTATAGGGTTCTCTCTTGGGCCCTATTTTCTTCTCCCTTTATAATATTTGACTATGATTCATTAGCTCCCATGAGTTAATTTTTCTCCATGCTGATGATTCTATTTATCCAGTCCCAATCTTTCTCTTAATCTCCAGTCTCACATCTTCAGCTGCTTACTGCATATCTGGAAATGATTGTCTTGTAGATATCTAAAACTCAACACTTCTAAAACTCTACATATCCAAAACAGAATTCATTATCTTTTCCTTCAAACTGAATCCTTTTCCAAATTTTCTTATTACTGTCAAGGGTATTATCACCCCCCCCCAGTCACTTAGGCTCACACCCTAGGTATCATACTGAACTTTTTATATTCTATCACCACCCATATCCAACCAGTTGTTATTTCCTATTGATTCTAATTCCACAACATCTCTCACATGTCTTTTCTCTGATATTGCTGTCATCCTGGTGTATGGTCTTATACCTGTTTAAATGGACTGTTGAAATATCTTTCTTATTGGTCTCCCTGAATCATATCTACCTACTCTAATTCACCCTCCATTCAGTTTTCAAATTGACTTTCCTATAACATATCTGATGTTAACCTCCTGAAAATATAATCTAGTAGCTTCCGAACATTTCCTGAATCAAATAAAAATCCTTTGTTTTTTTGTTCAAAGTCCTTTATAACATTTTTTTCCTCTAGCTTTCCAATCTTCTTATACTATATTGCTCCTATAAATTGAAAACCAACTACACTGGCACCCTTGATATTCTTTGCAAAAGATACTCAATCTCTAGACTCCATGCATTTTTCGTAGTTGTCCCTCAAGCCTGGAATCCTCTCCACCCTCTCTCTATCTCCTGGCCTCCCTAGATTCACATCCTAGCTAAAATCCAGTGTTTTACAAGACTTTTCTGATCCCCATTAATACTAATTCCTATCATTTAAAATTATTTCAAATGTATCCTGTATCTATCTGTATAGAGTTGTTCACATTTTCTCTCCCCATTATACTGTGAGCTCCTTGAGAAAAGACTTTTTGTCTTTCTTTGTTTCCTCAGAATTTTATCAAACTGCCTGATACATAGATGGTACTTAAAAAATGCTTGTTTATTGATTGATTAACTAAGAAAATAGATGAATAGATGAAGATTCTAGGTCTTAGGTTGCAAGTCTGAAATTGAGGCATAATATAATATTAATGTAAACTTTCAATTTCCCAGAATTAATTAGCTCCTTTACTTGTATTGATGATGATTTCATCCATCAGAAGATGGGACAACCAATGAGGAGGTATTATTTCCTAAATCTTATTGTCAGCAGCTTGGAGGGGTTTTTTTGAAATGATGAAAATGATGGAAAACTTGATGTTCCTAGAGTCTATTATAAATAAGAAAAAGAAAACCAGGTATAAGAATTGAGAATATTATTATTACCAGAGGTTCCCTGCTGTGAGAGCCGCAGTGTCCCAAAGTTACCTCACATCAACATGAGACCACTCTTAACCAATCAACTTGAAGCAGTGCACGAGGCAGTTGGTTTTGTCAGTTGATTTTGTCTGTTAGTGGTTGGAACCTTGTGGGGTTGGCAGCTGAACCAGGAGAGGTGAAGCTCTGGCAGCTCCTGGAGTGTAGTTAGGGTTTTCCTATTCTTTCAGAGATACTTGTTCCTCTTTGTTAACCTCTAATATTTTTTTTTTGTGGGGCAATGAGGGTTAAGTGACTTGCCCAGGGTCACACAGCTAGTAAATGTCAAGTGTCTGAGGCTGGATTTACTCAGGTTCTCCTGAATCCAGGGCTGGTGCTTTAGCTGGTGCTAGCGCCACCTAGCGGCCCCAAACTCTAATATATTTTAATAATTGTTTAATACCTAAACTGTTAAACTGTTGTCCTAGTTAGCTTTCCCCACAAGGGGACAGATAGGGTAACCACACACGTTTAGTTTTATCCATTCCAGAATCATAGGCTTTGGGAATGGAGATTTCAAGGCATTTAGAAGAAAGTATACATATGGATGTACAGGAAACTCATCAATTAACTTTGGGTTTTAAATAGTAAGTTAGAAAAAATTCAAGTAAGAATAAATAATTCAAAAGCATGGAACAATCTTGTAAAATAGTTTAAACTTCAAACTAAATTGAAGCTGGTGAGGCAATATAGTGATAAAAATGTTATTTTTAACTATTTTGGAAGAAGAAGGAAATTCAAATCAAAGATAGAACTGTTGCTCAGAATGTGTAGGATAATGATAACTTACAAAAGATAGAATGCTGAATTGTTAAATTTTTATTCTGCTACTTTTCTTTGAAAACAAATATTTTGTCCATAAAAATGACAGAACAAAAACGGATTAAAAAGAATTAGATATCCAAGATAAGCAAGACATTCAAGAACACCTAGTTGTGATTACTTGGCTATAGACACTAACATTTGACAAACTATGGAGAATAAAAATATAATCTGCATATGAGCAAAATATATTGATTGTGAAGAAAGTATATATAGAGACAACCTAAAGATTTGAAATCTCCCAGAAGAACACAAGTCAAAAAAGAATGAATACATTAATACAATAAATAATACCAGAAAACTGACCAAAATTTCCAAACACAGAAAATGGAGTGTCAATTGAAGAATCTATAGATCACCTCAAGGGGGAGAAAATCTTTGCTGAAAAATGCTAGACAAAGAGTATGTAGTTATGTATGACTGTGTATCTATGTATATATTTTGCAAATAAACATTCTTGTTCAACTACCAGGCACCTTTACTGTTCACCCTTCCTCTGTCCTAAGGGAAATAATAAAGTACCTTCAGATACACAGCTCAGTTTTTCAGGCATTACATTAATCCATATCATTTGGATTTGGTTGGTAGCACCCACTAGCCCTTTTTATGCTCCTATATAGTCTTGTATTTGAAAGTTAAATCTTCGATTCAACACTAGTCTTTTTATTAGGACTGCATGAAAGTCCTCTATTTCATTAAATTTACACTTTTTCCTTTGAAGATTATACACAGTTTTGCTAAGTAGGTTATTCTTGCTTGTAATCCCTGCTTTTTCACCTTCCAGAATATTGAGAGTATGTAACAGTTCTAGGGACAAACAAAAAATTCTGCAAGTGAATAAGAGAAAGACTTTCAATCATATAGAAAAGGATGTCCAAATAACACAAGATTATTCTACAACTCCCTGAAACCACAGAAGGAAATGGAATAATGTGTTCAGAATAGCAAAGGAGCTCAAGATGAATCCATAGGTGATATATGCTACAAACATGAACCTAAGCTTTAATGAAAAAAAAGATGGCCATTCATTAAAAAGTGTCATCCAAAGTATTCACTGAAAGAACATATCTCTTTTACAGACACTCTAAACAATAGAAATATAAGAAAATTAAACAAATGTGGCAACAAAGTAAAAGAATAACAAATAACACCACATAGATGTAATTAAAATATTAATTTCAAAAAGTACACAAGTAGACAAAGGTGAGAGCAAAAGCAAAAGTCCAATAAAAATTATGATAAAGAAATTGACCTAAAATAGCATGGACTACAAACTTCACAACACTCCAACTACAAGTGAATCAATATTTTTGAGTCTAAATTGCATAATTTGAGGCTGTAAAAAAGAGGAAAGGGGAGGAATTATATAAAGGAGAATAAAGATACCTCATAATCAAGTTAAAGCTTAACAGTGAGGGAGAAATAACTCCTGTAGGATCTCATGAAGAAGAAAGTCTACACAAGAAGGGGAAGTGAATAAGCATTTAACAAGGTTCTACCACTTCCCAGGCACTCTGAAAGGCTCTTTATAAATATTTTCTCTTTTAATAATAGAAAATGGGCAAGGAGGAATTGAAAGGAGGAATTGAAAAAGGAAAGAAGAGGAAAATCATGTTTCAGTAGTGGAAAGGGGTTCCACTGATGAATATCCCCATGGAGATATTCAATAAAGAGATATGGGGACCTTACAAAAGATAAAGTCTGTAAGGATTTGGTATTTAATGAGACCACTTATCCTTCCTCAGCAATCAGAGCTCCTGAGGCAACTGACACCTAGTAGAGTAGGAGGACACAGACCCAGGGAGGAGATTGCATGGCAGATGGGGAAAAATGATTATGGAAAGAGCAAAGGTTAATAATGAACTGCACAATCAGTAATATAGGAAAATATCTACCATGAGTCAATGTATTCTCTATCACCAGTATGGAATTAATATTTCTAAATGTGAGGTACAACATACAAAGGGGGCCAAGGATCAATAAATACAAGGCAATAACAGAGAAATTATTTAATAGTTGGAACCCAAAATAAATATCTTAGAAACTTTGATTCCATGAGGAATGCAAAGACTAAAGAAGGAATAAATATTTATAAATCAAAGAATGAAAGTCTAGAATTGACAGGGAACATTGAATAGTGAAGATATGAGGGAAAGAAATCATTTTCATAAAAAGTTGGAGAAAATAATATTTTAAAACCAAAATGGGCTGAAGGAAAGAGGAAGTGGGATTTTATTAATTATGTAATTATGAGGGGGGAAATAGGGGTGAAATTTAATCATTAAAAGAAATGAAAAAATATAAATAAATAAGTTAAGCAAAACTTTGAAACTAGGAAAAAGAGTAAGAAATGAAGGCAAGGGATTTTTAGGGTGAGTAGAGGTTGGTGGGAAGAGGTTTACAAGAACCAAGACAAAGAAAAAGTAATATAGTTTGATTTTTCTAATGAATATTAATGCAAAAATTGAAAATAAAATACTAGCAAATAGATTATAGCAATATAGCAGAAGCATGATACATTATGACAGGGTGGGATTTTTACTGGCAATGCAGTACTTATTCAATATTAGGAAAACTATCAGCATTGTTGACCATATCAATAACAAAACTAGCAGAAGTCATGATTATGTCAATAGATGCTGAAAAAGTCTTTGACAAAATACACCACCAATTCCTATAAGAAATGCTAGAGAGATAAGAAAACAAAATATAATTTGTCACTTAAAAGTAATACACTCTAAAAACAAGAAGATATACAGAATAAAAAATGATAGGCTAGAAAAAAAAATCTTCACAAATATTAAATACCCAAACTAAGAGAAGACAGATAGTGAACTTAAGTATCAGAAATGGAAATAGTTCTAGTTAGTTCACAGGAGAATTCTATAAAACTTTTAAAGAAAAAAGACTACCCATATTACACAAATTATTGTCAAAAGTTGAGAAGGAATGCATTCTATAAGAATCTTTTCATAAGATAAATATACAACAAATATCTAAATTAGAGAAGGATAAATGGTTCAACATTAAAAAAGCAATCAAAAGGGGCAGCTAGGTGGTGCAGTGGATAAAGCACTGGCCCTGAATTCAGGAGGACCTGAGTTCAAATCTGACCTCAGACCCTTGACACTTACTAGGTGACCCTAGGCAAGTCACTTAACCCCCATTGCCCCGCAAAAAAAAAAAAAAATCCAGAATCACATGATTGTCTCAGTATCTTCTTTGCAATAAACACAAAAGTAAAGCAAAGTTGTCCATGATCCCCACTATTATTTGCTATAGTTCTAGGCATGCATGTAAAAATAAAGAGGTGATAGAACTATTCCTATTTGCTGATATTATGATGATTTACTTAAAAATGCTAGGGAATCAACAAGAGTACTAATTGAGACAATAGCTGCAGCAAAGTTGCTATTTGGAAAATAATCCAAAAAGTTATAGTCCTATATATAATAACAAAATTCAAAAAGTGATAATTCAAAAGGTAAATATAATTGTTATATATAAAAGATCCATTATATCAAGGAAAATAATGAAAATATATAACAATGAAAAAACAATAGTGCTTTCAGACCTCAAACTATATTATAAAGCATGTCATCAAAACCATCTGGTATTGGTGAAAAAATAGAAAGGTAGATTAATAGTACAGACTAGAAAAGGGAGAACCAGATATAATAAATAGAATTCAGTTGTCTAATTTTCAATAAACTGAGAAACAATTTACCTAGCAAAAAACATTTCATTCAATAATTCTAGGAAAGCAGTTTTGTAGAAATTCCTCCCCAAATAATATAAAGATCATACAATTTTTAAAAATTAGATTTAAGAGCAGATCATATACCTCTCATAGCTTTGGGTAAAAGATGTATTCTGAACCAAAAATTCAATTAGAGAAGATAAAATAGAGTGATTACATAAAACTAAAAAAAAAAAAAAAGCTTCTGCCCAAAATTAGTAGTCTACTATAAGAAGGAAAGTGGATGAATGGGGGAAAACCTTTGTATCAAATTTCTCTGATAAGCATTTGGTATCTAAGTATGTGTGTACATACATATACATACATGCCTACATGCATATATTAATCTACAACAAACCTGGACATATATATGTACACATATGAATATGTAATATGATAATATGTTGTGATATTTCAGTCATATCAAATGCATCATGTCCATTTCCCTAAGAGATGAATAGTTAAAAGATATGAATAAATACCTCATAAAAGGAGAATAACAAATTATTCACAACCATATGAAAGAATGCTCCAAATGACTAGTGGTGAGAGAAATGTAGATCAAAATAGCTGTAAGGTTTAATGTCACAAGTTCATAATTGATAAAAACAACAAAAGATAATAATAGTATTTATATGGTGCCTTAAGGTTTGCAAAGCTCTCTAAAACACCCTGTGAAATAGGTGCTATTATTATCCTCATTTTATAAATGAATTAATTAACTGAGTCAAAAACGTTAATTGATTTGTCCAGTGTGATATAGCTGTTAAGTATCCAAAGATGGATTTGAACTTGGGTTTTCCTAATTCTAGTGCTCTCACTCACTGCACAACCAAGCTGCCTACTCATTATTGAAGAGGTTGTGAAAAGACAGGCACACTAATGCACTGTTGCTGAAGTGTTGAAAATCAGTACAGTCATTTTGGAAAGCAATTTTAATTATACAGATAAAGGAATTAAAATGTCCAAGTCCTTTGACCCAGAGATTCTATTACTAGGCTTTAACCCCAAGGAGACCATTGATAAACAGAAACTTCCCATTTAAAAAAATACTTATATCAATGCTTTTTGTGATCACAAAGAACTGCAAACAAAGTAGATGTCCATTGATGGGGAATAGCTCAAAAAATTGCTGTACATTAATGACTAATGTGATAAATAGAGAGAAGCATAGAGAGATCTAGATGAATTAATATAGAGCAAAGTAATCAAATCCAAGGAAGCAATAAACAGAGTGACTATAACAATGTAAAGAGAAAGAATGACCTTTAAAAAATCAATCAAATGTGAACACTTAAAAATTACAAATAATTTGTATTGAACAAAATATTGATAAAAAGAATGCACTCCCACTCTACTCCTTTGTAGAGCTGGGAAGTACAGAGGTATTGCACATCACACATATTTCCAGACATTTTTGATATATTGTTCAGTCATACTGTTTTTTCTCTTATTTTTCTGTGTTTTCTTTGTTTAAAATGATATTTATGGGGGCAGCTAGGTGGCGCAGTGGATAAAGCACTGGCTCTGGATTCAGGAGGACCTGAATTCAAATCCAACCTCAAACACTTGACACTTACTAGTTGTGTGACCCTGGGCAAGTCACTTAATCCTCATTGCCCTGCAAAAACAAACAAACAAACAAACAAACAAATTTGAATGTACAGGACATGGAAGTAAAGGCAAAAACAACCTAAATGCACTGAGTCTCAAGATTCTACAACTGATCATAATCTAAGGAAACCTAAAGATCAGAATGAGTTGAGAAAAAAACTGTTAAAGTTGATAGATGATAAATATCAATGGTAGACAGAGATGGATGGATGGATGCTTGTAGTAGATTTTTTTGGTGGAAGCACAGTATAGTGTTTAGAAAACTGGCCTCCAAGATAGGAAAACTTGAATTTCAGTCTTATTCATTGGCTATTGTAATTGTCTTCTAAATCCATGTTTCTCTGGACATCATTCCTACATTGGTAGTTCCTCAATGGGGGTGTGAGAGATACCTACTGTTCTCATCCCCACTCAAGTAGCTCAAAAGTATTTCATCTTGTTACATTAATACCCATGGTAGACAAAAAGCTGAGACTATCCTGAAGTACCATCATGCCCACCATGTTACTCAGTATGAGAAAACAGAGGTCAAAATCATAAGGTCTCATTAAGCAAGGAATTACCCCGCGCAAAAAAAAAAAAATGAGGAGAAAGGAAATTCTGGTGATATTTTTTCCACTGATGAGTTGGTAATGCAAATCATGATGCCTACAACATGACTACTTTTTAAAATAAATTAAGCTAAAACTGTGTGTTTTTTTTTTCAATAATTGCTGTTTCACCAGTTTTGGCAGTAAGCATTTATTATTAATTAATATTACTATTATATACCAGTAAAGGATTGAGCACATGATAGAGAAAGAAGGAAGAGAGCTTCATCATGGCAGTTAACATGAGCAAAAGAAACTCCCCCCCCAAACCCATGCTGTCTATAAGAAAGACAGCAAGTGGTCTCAAGGATACCCAAGAGCAGACCCAGAATACCTACAAAACCCATGTTGTCCTAAGAGCGAGAGCAAAGCCAAGAGAAATATGTCCAGGGAGAGAGAGAGAGAGAGAGAGAGAGAGAGAGAGAGAGAGAGAGAGAGAGAGAGAGAGAGAGAGCCAAGTGCCAGCCAAGAGAGCACTCCTGTCATGGTGAAGGGTTTTATCTTCTTTTGATAAAGGCGGGTCATTATACATTGATCAAAGCTGATTGGTTAGCATCATCCAATTCCATTGGTTGACATGACTTGAGGATGGTCTAAATTAAAATGAACTCCAAAGATAACATGAGGGAAAGACTCTAAAGTTCCTTAAGGCAAAGTGCATTATCTATTTGATCCCATCAATCTTTCACTGAGCTAAACAAAAGAATCTGTCTCTGTTTCTTTTGCTCCCTTGGGTTTATCCCAGACAAGGAGAACACAACTTTCTGGCTTGTGGTAGGGAGAAAAGAGTAATCTCTCATTCCCCCCAAAAATCCATTACTAATAATTATTTTCTCATACCTCCCTCTACTGATGAGCAGATGACAGGCATACCATCAAACCCATCATGTAAAACATATCACATGCCTGTTGTTTTTCCAACTGCAGGATAGAAGTCAAGTCTTTTGGAGATTACCTCAAAAGTAATTCCCTGATAATGGGCCAACTAAATAAAGAAAATATATAGATACTATTCATTAATATGGCCCCACTTAACTAGTATAATGAAATAAATATTAAAGACATTTTCACTTAAAGTATTGGAGAGAAATAAGAAACAACTTTCTCCAAATGAAATCATATCACTTTCACTAGTCACTGTACTTATCAAACCCTTCAATATTAACAATGTCTTACTATATGCTAAAGTAGTCCTTTACACACATGGACCAGATCTTCTGTTTCCTCTCCAGCAGCAGATAAGAATCTTCTTAAAATTATAGGATCTGGATTTGGAAGGGACCTCGGCAATGATCTGTTTCAATGTATTCCTAAGGGGAATCCCAACTCTAACATATCCAACATGTTTATTCATATTCTACTCAAAGACTTCCAGTGAATGGAAATCCAAGCCCTTCCAAAGTATCTTATTCTACTTACCCATAGTACTAATTGTTATTCCTAGCATCAAGACATATTTTCAAGTCATCTTTTCAACTTCAACACATTGCTTTTGATTCTGTCCTCTGGGGTCAAACAGAATAGCATAATCCCTCTTAAAAACAAGAGTCTTCAAATATTTTAACACATCTTTTCCATTTCCTCATAACTCTAATCTTCTCCAGGATAAACATTCCCACTTCCTTTACCAGTCTTCATATGGCATAGATGCAAGGTTCTTCACAACACTGGTTGCCTTCTTTGGACATTTTTTAGTAACCATTATGCTTTAGAATTCAAATAATTCCACAATCTGTCTGAAGAATCAACATTCCTAGGCCACTTAACCTATTAAACTCAATTGAATTACTATTCTTCCTTTTCTTTAAGGCTCTTGGTTTCTATTTTGTTCTTGTTGCTCAGTTGTTTCAGTTATGTCTGACTCTTCATGATTCCATTTGGTGTTTTCTTAGCAGAGATACTGCAATGGTTTGCCATTTCCTCGCCAGCTCATTTTATAGATGACAAAACTGATATGAAGTTAAGTGACTTGCCCAGGATCACATAGCTAGTAAGTATCTAAGGAACTGAGTGTCTTGAACTTAGGAAAAGGAGTCTTTCTGATGTTAAGCCTGGCAATCCATTGTGCCACTTAACTGCTTCTTTAGTATCATTAACCAAAACCCTAAATTTTCCAACACTGCAAAAGGAAAAGTCCATGTATTTCCTCATGATACTTACCAACTAAAGTCAAATATCTAAAACATGTGATATTGCTTTAATTTAACATTTGCAGTATTCAGATCACTAAAGAGGATCCAATGCTCAAATGTTAAATATCCTTCAACATTTTTATCGATGATTTGTGTGAAGACATGAATTCATTCAATATGCATCTAATTGTCTACTCTGTTTGGAATGCTGTGCTAGGTGCTAGGTCTTCAAAATTCAAAATGAAGCAGCCCCTGATCTCAAGGAACTTACATTCTCTGGGTAAGGGAGGGTAGTATGCATACACATAAGTAAATAAAAAGTAAATATAAAGTGATTTCATTAGAAAGCACACAGAACCATATTATACTACTCTGGGAGGGATAACTTACACTAGATGATGGAATTTCTATCCATAAAGATTTTTGAAATCTGGAATGATGAGCTGAAGGCAATAAGATTGAATGTAATAAGCATATATAAATCTATAGTTCTCCACTTGGGTTCAAAAAAACTCTTCAAGCAGGAAATGAGGAGCTATTTCTGAAAAGCAATGTGTATGAAAAGGAGATTTTAGGGGATTTGGATATCTATATACATCAGAACATAACATGGAAGATAAAAATATGATCATAAACTTAGTTTGCATTAATTTAAGTAAGTTGCTCAGAGAAAGGAAGGTCAGAACTCAATCTAAACCTATGTAGAATACCATCTCTGGCTCTGGTTGTCCCATTTTAGAACTGACAGTCAAAAGTTGGTGTTAGTCCTGAAGAGTAGAGTAATAATAAAAAGACTCAATAACATCAATCATTTATTAAGCAATGCCAAGTATATGTGCCAAGTACCATACTAAGAACTGGTGATACAAGGAAAGAGCAAAAAAAATAAAAACAAACAGAAAACAGACAAAGAAAAAACAATAAAAGAGTTCCTGCCTTTAAAGAACTTACATCCAAATAATGAAACATAACACACAGGAGAGTTGAGACCTTGGAGGGACATTTTTGACAGAAAAGTCACAGGGATGATGAACAGAATCTTGTGACAACTAATTGAAGTGCCCTTTTTCAGAAATAGTATTATTGATATGATTACTATTCCCAGAGCTAGAGAGAGAAAGAAAAGTTCATAACAGAATGAGGAAACCTAGAGTAATATGGCATGAAGATGGCCAGAGGGAAGAGAGGTAGAAGATGGGAACAGGTCTGGTTGCTTTTTGAGAACTACAATCATCCCAGAGATGGAAAATTGGAAAAGGAGTGATCTATATATGGAACAAGAATGAAAGATAATAGGTGGTTAGCTGGAGTAATACAGAGGTATCATGAAATGTTAAAAGAAACAAAGAAAAGATTCAATCCCTTTGAAGATTTATAGATGAGCATAAATGAGGTTCACATGAGAAAGCACAGATAGGTTGCAATCACAACCTTTAGTAAGAATATTGGCTCTGATGAGACCATGGGTCCATTGAAGTTATGAAAGTCTAAGTCATGTAAAAGTGGTGTTTGAATTGTTTTACTTGACTGGAGGGAAAACAAGGATTGACTGGCAAAAGTTCTAAGAAATCAGATTTTATCACAATAATAAAAACTTTTCCCCAAATAGAAGCAGTTCACAAATGGAATGGGTACTCAATTTAAGATGTAAAAATTTTCCTTAATAAAGGTCTTCAAGCAAAGACTGGTTGATCACTTGTTGGAACAGATGTAGATTGCATTTTTTTTTTGCATGTAGAGCTTAATTAGATGATCTCTGGGATCCATTCAATTCTGTTTTCCTCTTATTTAAATATGCCATTGGAAATGTAAAATTGGGTCTTGGAGAGATGTCAGGAATGGAAGGACATTTATGGAGATATAATAGTTGAATCTATGAGGGTAAGTAAGATCACCAAGAGAAAGGGTTATGAGAAATCTTTACATTAGGATCACCGTGTGAACCAAAATTTACAATACAAATTTAGCAAGGAAAGTAATTGTTCCTCAGAACTAGATACAAAGGAAGAGATAGTAGGTAAAAACATAAATGCATTGTGAGGTGGAGAGAATTCCCTTGTGCCTAAAAAGCAGATGGTTTTAAGGTTGAAAAGGAAAAATGTCAGATCAGTCAATTTGGGGGAATATTGAGACAAATGATCCACTACTAATTAGCTGAAGAACACCTACATCTACCCACCCCAATTAATGAACAATGAAAAGCATTTCTATTTTCTTGGATTTTCAATACAGATTTATGACTTAGGGAGCTAAGTAAAAATCTCTCAACTAAGTTGATGCCTACCAGTGTAATAAAAATTACTCAATCTTCCATTTTGGCTTCAATATATTTAGGGGGTCTCCTTGTACCTCTTTGAAAAAGTAAGAGAATCATTATAGAGAGGATTTCATAAAAAGCTATACATTTGATACACTTTTGTCCAATTGCTGATAGGACTTAAGATTGTATTTTCCATTGTTAGAAAATCTTGGTCTTTGTGGATGACAGATCAACATTTTAGGCATTTTGCTTTTGTATTTTGACAATAAATACTCCTTTTCCCCTACCTAACTGCACTCTTCTGAAATGCCTCAGGAACCTTTTCATCTTGGAAGATGACTTTAACCCTGGAACTTAAACCTCATCAATATCTCTTTACCCCTGGCATCCCTCTCTCTAGCTGGAAGACAGACAACTTCCATTTAAAGAGGGAGCCCAGACCAGTTATCTCTTTATTTCCCACCTGGCTGCATTCCCATGTATTACTCCTTTCATCCTTGTTACAAGTACCTTTCCCTAATCTTACCTTTTCTGCTTCCTTTGGTGTGTTCTCTTCTTCTCTTAGAATATATGCTCCTTGGGGAAAGCTAGGTGGCACAGTGGAAAAACCACTGGCCCTGGATTCAGGAGAACATGAATTCAAATCTGGCCTCAGACACTTGACACTTACTAGCTGTGTGACCTTGGACAAGTGACTTAACCCTCATTGCCCTGCAAAAAAAAAGAAAAAAAAGAAAAAGAAAAGAAAAGAAAAAGAGAATATGTATTCCTTTATAGCTTTAATGCAAAGCAGAATGCCTAACACAAAGTAGGCAACTAATAAATGTTTATTGTATGATTGACTATTTTTTTGGTGAGGCACTTGGGGTTAAGTGACTTGCCCAGGGTCACAAAGCTAGTCAGTGTCAACTGTCTGAGGCCAGATTTGAACTCATGTCCTCCTGACTCCAGAGCCAGTGCTCTATCCACTGCAACACCTAGCTGCCCCTGTCTGATTGACTTCTAAAGAATCATTTGGCTGTATACCTTTCTTTAAGGCAAAGATTAGGTACTCCACTAAATCTTTCTTGATTCCCCACCTCCACCTTGACCCCAAATGTTTCCTCTATTCCATTTTTTGTATTGACCTCTCTTATTCTCTTACTCTTTTCTAAAGTGTATGATAATTACTAGCATAAATGTTACATATTCAGCTCCTTGAGAGTAGGGACTCATGTTATTTTTAATAGTTTGTCAGAGGATATTTTTCAACCTCTATCTAAGATGGGGCATCCCCTCCACAACATAAAATCATATACTCATGGTGTATTAGAACTGGAGATTGGTATAGTCTTACTTCTTTAGTTTACAGATGAAGAAAATGAGGGCCAAGAAGTTAAGAAGCTTGCTTATACTCATACAGTCAATGGGAGAGCAAGAAGTTGAGCTGAGTCATCTGGCTCTATTTGATGTTTTTTCTTAATATAACATTCAGCCAAACAATTATTCAACCAATCTCAATGTAAAGAATTCCAGTGAAAAGAAACTACCTGCTTTCCTGAGGCAGACTCATATTTTTTTAAAACTTGAATTGACAGAATATTTTTCCTTATTTCACCCCTTTTCTATATGGTAGCCTTTCAAATACAGTTATCATACAACCCCTAAGTCTTTTCTTTTATAGATTAAATATCCCCAGGGCAGCTAGGTGGCGCAGTGGATAGAGCACCGGCCCTGGAGTCAGGAGGACCTGGGTTCAAATCCGGCCTCAGACACTTAACACTTACTGTGTGACCCTGGGCAAGTCACTTAACTCCAATTGCCTCACTTAAAAAATCAAACAAACAACAACAACAACAACAAAAACAGATTAAATATCCCTAGCTACTTCAACTAATTGGTTCAACAGGATTTCTAGGTGCCTCATCATCTTGGTCATATTTTTCTGAGAATATTCCAGTTCATTAATGTCCTTTCTACTTTGATTTGGACAGAGTACTAGAATAGCACGACCTTCCTTATTTTCAATCTTATGTTATTGTTAATGTAGCCTAAAACTGAGCTAGCTTTTCTAGAAATCATTATAAAATAAAAAAGTAAGTATGAATTCTTGCCTCTGAGTCAAATTCATTGAAGATGTGGGAGTGAGAGTATGTCAAAAAAGACAATCATTCAAGTCATAGACAATAACACCAGAAGAAGGGGTTCCTTATGGACTAGAGGATTTAGTTCCTGTTTTTGAAATCTGGTTAATCTGGTTATAAAATAGTGCCCCTGACAGAAGCAAGGGAGTAACTGTGCTCATGTGGAGTAGCATTGCCTGGTAAATGACTGTTATGAAGAGGAAAGGTATGCTAAGAAAATACTTCAGGACAAAGTCCTGGTTGTCCTGCCCTAATTAATGGTAGTATCACCGACTCATACTCAACTTTACCTCCACTAAAATGTCCTATTTTTAAAAAAACATAAACTACTTTCTAGCTATATGTTTACCATTTCACACTTGTCAAATTGATATTTTGAAACTATGTATGATGACTGTCAAGATATTTTTGTATCCTAATTTTATCATCCAAAGTGTTTAGTTATCCCTCCCAACTCTGTGCTATTTGATTAAAATCAGAATTATATTTTATTCAAGCTATTGATTAAAAAAAATTTGAGTGATTGCACATGTATAATCTATATCAATTTGCTCACTATCTCAGGGAGGGGGCAAAGGAGAGAGGGAGGGATAGAATTTGGCACTCAAAACTTTAAAAAAAAGAATGTCAAAAATTGGTTTTACATGTAATTGGTGGAAAATAAAATATTTTAAAAGTAGTTGAACAGATGAGCATCAAGTAAAATTCCCTAGGGCATTTCCCTGGAGACATTCTGGTAAGAGAAACATCAACCAAGGTCCCTACTGTGTAGATTAAGATAGGGTCCCTCCCCTACAAAGGCAATAAAATCATCCTTGACACTTAATTGGTCCAGAGAGTTAAGGCTCAAAGCATTGACTTAACTTCCTGGTTGCCTTAGTACAAAAAACCAACATACAACGAGTCAGAGTAAGCCTCAAGCTGGACACTTACTTCTGATTAGGCACACCCATCTGGCAAATGCAGAGCCAAGGGAATTAAACCCAACTAAATCAATATTGTGGTATTGATTGATTCAGTGTCCTTGTTGAGTATCCTTTTCATGGTGTTGTTAAGTAAATCTCTTTTTGTTAAAGGTTAGATGGTCTGAGAGTGTCTCATTTCATTTAAATACTAAGCTAAAGCACCAGACTGGCCCTAGTCATGTCCAACTTGAAACAGAATTTCTGCCTTGTCAGTGCTTCGTTAATACGGACAATTTGTGCTTGGTCATCCAATGAGTTTTGAAATATGCTACTATCTGGCTTACATTTTCCCATCTTCTTCACATAGAAAGATGAAAAGATTTAAATATTAACACTACCCTGATCTACTATTACAATGTACCATGTCAGAAAAAGACATGAGGTGAGGCTTCTATCTATGATTTGTTCTTAAGGAACCCACGCTAGATCACCGTGTTGAATGCTTCTGTTTCTAAACCTTACAAACCATTCTTTCAATAATAATGTTCTAGAATTTTTGCCAGCAACTGCATCCCAAATGATGAAACTATACTATGACAAGCAACATTCTCCCATTTTGAGTCATAGATGTTTTTATTTCAGAGTTTCTTAGAAGCCATCTAGTCTAACCCTAACCCCCAAATTAACAAAAGTCTTCTCTGTGACCTTCACAAGAAGTGGTCATCAAATTTGAAATAAAGAGGAATCCAATTCTCACAAAACCAATTCCCACAAAATATCCCTCCCTTAAACTTCCATCCATTATTACTCTTAGCCTTGTCCTCTACAACAATTCAGGGACAATCTAATCTCTTTCCCACATGATAGCCCTTCAAATACTTGAAGATAGCTAATATGTCCTACTCAATCTTCTCTTCTCCAGAATAAATTTCCCTCCATTTGTTCATCTAGTATTTATAGAGTCCCCAGTCTCCCTCACTCACCTGGTCATCCTTTACTCGACATTGTCCATATCTTCCTTAAAACACAGTACCTAGAACTGAACACAATACTTCAAATGTGGTCTGACCAGAATAAAATATAAGGGAACTATCGCTTCCTAAATTCTAGAAGCTGCGTCTTTTTTAATATAGTTGAAGCTTACATTCATTTTTTGGCTACTACAAAGCATTGTTGACTCATAGATAGCTTGCCTTCCTTAAAATTCCTAGTTCCTCTTCAGAAAAACAAAAAACAACCAACTGCTGTATAGCAATGCTTTTGCTATCTTGAATTTATGAAATTATTTTTATCCCAAGTATAGAAATTTACATTTACTTATGCTGTTACCTTGATCTATCAGTCCAGTTGCCCTGTCAAAAAATAAAAGGAGCATAACTGGGTGTGATGAATTCTTTTTCTTTGAAAAACAGGATGATGTGATATTTTTTCATTTCTAGCCCTGTAGTATGTCAGATTGGTGTAGGAGAAACAGGATTTGGAATCAGAAAACCTGAAGTCCAACCCCTGACTATGCCACTTATTGCCTTGGGCAATTTACTCAGACTCCTCTTGGCCTTATTTCCTGATCTGTATAATATGGAAGTTAGGCTAGATAATCTATAGGGATGGTTTCAGACCCAGATAAGTGATCTTAGCCCCGCCCCTGCCCAGTTTTTCAAAGATGAGTGTTGGCAACTAGAAGTTCTTTTATTAACCCTTTGCTTTCCTCAGTTTTAAATCTCTCAACCATTTTTGTTCTTTGTTTACCAAATGAAGAGCATTTTTCTTGGTTAAAAACAAAACAAAACAAACAACAGATAGAAACTGGAGTGGATTGAACAACACCACTTTAGATCTGGAATTCTGTCACAAATATGAGAAGGTAAATTTTTGTTTGTTTGTTTTTTGTTTTTTTGGTGAGACAATTGGGGTTAAGTGACTTGCGTAGACTCACACAGCTAGTAAGTGTAAAGTGTCTGAGGCCAGATTTGAACTCAGGTCCTCCTGAATCCAGGGCCAGTGCTCTATCCACTGTACCACCTAGCTGCCCCAAGAAGGTAAAATTTTAAAAGCAAGGGATATTTAGTGGAAATAATTTTGTTTCCTATGGACTGTCTATTGTCATTATCCTACCCACTCCAAGTAGTTCCCTCATCCCTGTTTGCATTTTCCTTTTCCTTCCAATATAAATTAATTTTTTTTATATTACCAATGTTTAGCAGAGGGTTTTGTATGTAATAGGTGCTTAATCAATTGTAGCATCTGTGGCACTCATTTCTTACAGGTGGGGTCCCATAACAGTTGCCCAAGTTCTTAGTTATTTTTTTCTGTCCTGTTCAACTATTCAGAATCCTGTGTACTTTATTGTCAATGGTGTTTTCTTGGCAATGATACTGAAGTGGTTTGCCATTTCCTTCTCCAGTGGATTAAGAAAAACAGAAGTCAAATGATTTGCCTAAGGTCACACAGCTAGTAAGTGTCTGAGGCTGGACTTGAACTCAGAGCTTCCTTAAATCAGGCCCAGTGCTCTAACTGCTGAGTTACCCATCTACCCCAAGTTCTGGGTATTCAGTAATAAAATCTCAGGAGCCCTCATGATGTGTTTTTTTTTTGTTTGTTTTTTCTTTTTCTGCAAACCAGGGTACAAATTGGTATGGTGGATGACTGTACACATGTATGTTTATGTATGTGCATATAATATGTATGTGTGTATATACATATATACATGCATTAACATTGATATCAATATATATATATTGATATAGGTATAGATATAGATTTACATATATAAACATTCATACATACATTCACATATAGATAGGTATGCACTTTGCCAATGAGGAGAGCAAATGTGAATAGGGTTCAAGCATGAAGCATTCATATTTGGAGAATACATAAGGAAGGGCAATTCAGACTTCCAGTCATTTGGAATGATGTCTTCTGGTGATATGATCTCCAAATCTGTTTTCACAAGGTCTCACTAAGTACACCATCTCCTTTGGGTTCATTGTCCTTTTGCTTGGCCTGTTCCTCACTGGGCATTAAGTCTTTGGTTTATTGAACCTTCAATCTGCTAAGAGAGAGTAACTAGATATTGTCCTGATAAGGGCAGCTAATAATCATTTTGTTATAGACACCACATCTAGCTAACTAAAATCAACAAGAGTGCACCCAATCTAAGATTAGAGCTTTCCTTTTTGACCTTTATGTCTGGGCAAGATATACAAATCTTCTTGTTCCAAACAACCACCCAACTTAGTATCAGCAACTCTTGCAAACCTGTAAATCCTCTCTGGCTTTGGTACAAATGAATTTGAGCCAGGACAAAAAGTAACCCAAGGAAGCAAGGTTAGTGTTCTCAAACTACCTAGCCTATGTTACTTATTTTAATATATGTATCTGTCAACAGCAAAGCCTTAATTGATTTGGTGCTGTACTTGGGCCAGGGAGAAATACTAATCTCACTACCAAAAAAATAAATAAGGGAAGCTCAGAAGAGAAGAGGTGGGAATAGGAGATCACATCAAGAATTTCTGCCTTGAATTTCATTGGACTCTATTAGCTTGCACACATAATATCAAATGAGTGATTTACTAGGACCATTATTAAGTTACTCATTATTGTAGCTACTGCCCATTACACTATAGTAGTCCTACCCAATTTTCCAGGAAAAGGTATCTTGAGAAATCACTGATCACCAGAATACTATATCTAAACTTCTAGCCAGCCTGCTGTTCATTGCTGTTGTTACCAATTCTCCTTTACCTTTGAATGAGTTACACTGATATGTACAGAATAAGTAATGCACTTAGACAGTTACCTACCATTTCTTATATAGAATTCAAGTCTTTCATTATCCCTCAAGCTGGTGCAATCATTCACAAAAACACCCAAGCATTTGAGAGATTCATTCTACTTAAATCTTGCCCAGATCAGCACTTACTATAAATGAAGCTGTATTTTTCCCTCTATTGCATAGGGAAAATAAGGACTACATACACACTCTAAGCATAAGTACTAAAGGTTCTGGGTACTTCTCTTGGGTTTCTGATTTTAATTAGAGGAGCAATGACCAATTTCTCTGGCCTGTGAAATCTAGTAAACATTATATTAGCATTTCTGTTCACCAGGTCTGAAGTGAACATATGTATTTTGGGGCTGGAGTTCTCCTTTTCTTTCAACCTTTAAAAGATAAGAATTTTTGCCATATCTACTGAAAGACAAATTACAAAAGTACTGAAGTATAAATGTTAATAATACCTGGAATTTGGGCAGCTAGATAGCGCAGTGGATAGAGCACTGGCCCTGCATTCAGGAGTACCTGAGTTCAAATCCGGCCTCAGACACTTGACACTTACTAGCTGTGTGACCCTGGGCAAGTCACTTAACCCTCATTGCCCTGCAAAAAACAAAAAACAAAAAACAAACAATAATACCTGGAATTTATATTCATGACTCCTTAACATTTGCAAAACACTTTAAATATGTTAATTATTTGATCCTCACAACAACCATATGAGATACATGCTGAGAAAACTTAAGGCTGAGAAGGGTTAAGTGATCACACAACTAATAAGTGCTGATGGAGGATTTAAACATTTTTTTTCTAACAAAGTTCAGAACTTGATCCCCTATACTATCTAGCTGCCTAGGGGAGCAGAGAAAAAATTGGACTTAAAATAAAAAGACGTAGGCCCAAATTGAGACTCTGCCATTTACTTGCTTGTGACCTTAGGAAGAACTCTCTGACACTCAGTTTATTTATAAGGTCTCCATTTTATATCACTATTATAATACTTGCTTTCCATAGCTCATAGAATTCAATTCAGTGATTTAATAGAAATGAATTAAGAACTTATCATGGAGGGCAGCTAGGTGGCACAGTAGATAAAGCACTGGCACTGGATTCAGGAGGACCTGAGTTTAGATGCAGCCTCAGACACTTTACACTTACTAGCTGTGTGAACCTGGGCAAGTCACCTAATCCTCATGGCCCCCCCAAAAAATACATACAAAAAACCCCATATTATAAAGCTAGACAGCTAAGTGGTACAATGGAGAGACTGGCAGGCCTGGAGTCAGGAAGACTCATCTTCCTGAGTTCATGGCCTACCCCAGACATTTACCAGTTGTGTGATTCTGGGCAAGTCAACCCAAGTTAACCTTGTTTGCCTCAGTTTACTCATCTGTAAAATTAGCTAGAGAAGGAAATGGCAAACTACTTCAGTATGCACTGGCCCAAATGGGACCACGAAGAATGAGATATGACTGAAAAAACGATTGAACAACAATAACATATAGCTAGATGGCATAGCAGACAGAATTCTCATCATGGCATCAGAAGAAAAAAAATACCTGCATTTTAGAAAATCACTTTGGCAGCTAAATGGAGAATAAAGGTAGAGAGACTGGATTCTAGATATTGGGGGAAACATGTGAAAAGGAATGAAGAGTTAGGATGAGATGCTAAGTTTAGGCAATAAGAGGAAAGGATCCAGATAGTGAATATGAAGGTGTTTAATGTAAGAGAAGTTTGAAAAATTTGATTGGAACAGTTAGGCAGAGTAGTTGTTTTTATCCAAAAATGAGATAGCTGCTGGAAAATTTGCATCACTGGAGTGAATGACTGCAGTAAGGACCATGCTATAGGCTTTGAAGATCATATGAAATAATGGATGAAAAATGCTAAATAAATGTAATATGGTTGGTGCTGAGTCACTTAATAAAGAAAAAGGAAATTTTGAATTGAACAATTTTATTATAGAGTAGAAATATTATTTACTAAGACTCTCAAAATGAATCTTAAGAAAAAATAAGCCATTTTCCAAAAACTAACCAGTCTCATTCACTCATCTAAAAATAAGGTTAGCATCAAAATACCAAATAAAGAAGTAAGGCGACTATTTGCCAGACCATTAGCTGCCCCTAATCCCAATTATTTTTAATATATCCTGTACCTACTTATTGTTTACATGTTGTATCCTCCAAGGAGAATGTAAGCTCCTGGCGGACAGGAGCTATTGCTGCTTTGTTTTTATATCCACAATACCTGAAACATTGTAAGCACTTAATAAGTGTTGGTTCAATAATCGTATCCTTGTTGTCTTATGGCACATAGTAGTTCCTTAATAAATATTTGCTTCTAATTTTCAACAGGGAGACCGCTCATCAAAGAGGAGTCAGCTTTTTCAAAATTAACACAAGAACTATGTAAATACACTTAGAAACAACTTTACAGAAATGAAGACATACCTAAATACTTGAAAAAGTATTAATTACTTCTATGTAGGATGATACACTATAATGAAAATGGCAATATTACTTAAATTTACTCATTAAATACCATATTGAACAACCAAAAGATGGCTTTTATAAAACTAGAAAAATAATAATAAAATTCATTTGGAGGAAAAGGTGGTCAAGAATCTTTTTTAAAAAAAATTTTAATTTAATTAATTTTTTTTGCAGGGCAATGAGGGTTAAGTGACTTGCCCAGGGTCACACAGATAGTAAGTGCCAAGTGTCTGAGGCTGAATTTGAACTGAGGTCCTCCTGAATCCAGGGTCAGTGCTCTATTCATTGTACCACCTAGCTGCCCAGAGTGGTCAAGAATCTTAAGAGATATAATCAAAAGTCATGGGAACAAAGAAGACTTAGCAGTGCCAGATACCAAACCATACTAGAAAGCAGTAATTGTTTTATTAAAAAAACATTTAATATCTTATTTCCCCCCAATTACTTTTAAAAACTATTTTTATTTTTGGTTAGGCAGTTGGGGTTAAGTGACTTGCCTAGAGTCACACAGCTAGTAAATGTCAAGTGTCTGAGGTCAGAATTGAACTCAGGTCCTCCTGAATCCAGGGCTGGTGCTTTATCCACTGCACCACCTAGCTGCCCTATGTGATGTTCAAAGTCTAAATGTGTGGTCACCTTAAATTAGAAGCTTTAGCACCAGTCTTTGGGCATTAAGCATTTATTAAAGCATACTAGGTATATGAAAAAAGAGAACACATGGAGTTAAGAAAAGGCCTATCTAGCCTACAGTTCCAGCCTGATCTGGTTCTTCCTCAAGGCCTCTGCCACAAGCTTGCTTCAAAAACAAACTCCCCTCAAACTGAGCGTGGAAGCTTTTTATAGGTCTGGAGTAGAGGCAGTCCTTACATACTGCTTCAAGCTGATTCGTAGGCCTCATCCAAATCCATTGGTTCACTGGACTTGAAGGTGGTCTGGAGTTGAGTTCAAAGTCCTTAGCTTCTGAGAACAATACCTTCTTAAGGGCTAGCCAGATGTTCTTACAATCTAATTCACTTGAAGTAAGCTAATCAGCAAAGTCAATCGCTCTCACTTAATTCAATCAGTTTAGATTAATCAATTTTCCCACATCCCCTCAAACATTTGTCATTTTCCTTTTCTGTCTGTCCTATTACTAAATCTGATAGGTGGTACCTCAGAGTTGTTTTCATGTGCATTTCTCTAATTGTGATTTAGAGTATTTGTTATGACTATAGATAACCTTGATTATTTCATCTGAAAACTCTGTTCATATGTTTGACCATTTCTCAATTGAGAAATGGCACCTATTTCTATAAATTTGACTTATTTCTCTCTCTTTTTTTTGCAGGGCAATGGGGGTTAAGTGACTTGCCCAGGGTCACAAAGCTAGTAAGTGTCAACTGTCTGAGGCCAGATTTGAACTCAGGTCCTCCTGAATCCAGGGCCAGTACTTTATCCACTGCATCACCTATCTGCCCCTCATTTCTCTATATTTTAAAGAAATTAAATCTTTATCCGAGAAACTTGGGAAGGAATAATTTTTTTTTTTTGGAAATTTATGAGGTTTTTTATTTTTTCCGTTACATGTAAAGATAGTTCTCAACTTTTGTTTATACATGCTTTACAATTTCAGATTTTTCTCCCTCCCTCCCCCCTCCCCTAGACAGCAGGTAATCTGATATAGGTTATATCTATATATCTCTATACATATATATATATATATATACACACACACACACATATATATATATATATACACATAATAACATTAATCCTATTTCTGCATTAATCCTGTTACAAGAGAAAGAATCAGAGCAGTGATGCAAAACCTCAAAATAGAAAAAAAAACAGCACCCAAAACAAAAGAAATAATATGGTTCAATCAGCATCTATACTCCACAGTTCTTTCTTTCTTTTTTTTTCTTGGATTTGGAGATCCTCTTCTATCATGAGTTCCCTGGAACTCTTCTGTACCATTGCATTGGTGAGAAGAATATAGTCCATCACAGTAGGTCAACACTCAATGTTGATGATACTGTGTACAATGTTCTTCTGGTTCTGCTCATCTCACTCATCATCAGCTCACGTAAGACCCTCCAGGTTTCTCTGAACTCTTCCTGCTCATCATTTCTTACAGCACAATAGTATTCCATTGTATTCATATACCACAACTTGTCCAGCCATTCCCCAATTGATGGGCACCCCCTCAACTTCCAATTCCTTGCTACCATGTAAAGAGCAGCTATAAATATTTTTGTACATGTGGGTCCCTTTCCCCCTTCCATGATTTCTTTGGGCAAAAGACCTAAAAGTGGGATTGCTGGGTCAAAGGGTATGCACAGCTTTATCGCCCTTTGGGCATAATTCCAAATTGCTCTCCAGAATGGTTGGATCAGCTCACAGCTCCACCAACAATGTATTAGTGTTCCAATTTTCCCACAGCCTCTCCAACATTTCTTATTTTCCTTTTTTGTCATTTTAGCCAATCTGATAATTTGCATCTCTCTAATCATTAGAGATTTAGAGCATTTTTTCATCTGGGAATAGATAGCTTTGGTTTCTTCATCAGAAAACTGCCTGTTCATATCCTTTGACCATTTCTCAATTGGGGAATGACTTGTATTCTTATAAATTTGATTTAATTCCCTATATATTTTAGAGATGAGGCCTTTATCAGAAGCACTGGCCTCAAAAATTGTTTCCCAGCTTTCTGCCTCCCTTCCAATTTTGGATGCATTGCTTCTGTTTGTACAAAAATTTTTTAATTTAATATAATCAAAATCATCCATTTTGCATTTTATAATATACTCTATCTCTTGTTTGATCAAAAACTGTTTTCCTTTCCAAAGATCTGAAAGGTAGACTATTCCTTTCTCTCCTAATTTACCTATGGTATCACCTCTTATGTCTAAATCATGTATCCATTTTGACCTTATTTTAGTATAAGGTGTAAGATGTTGGTCTATGCCTAATTTCTGCCATATTATCTTCCAGTTTTCCCAGAAGATTTTGTCAAATACTGAGTTCCTATCCCAGAAGCTGGAGTCTTTGGGTTTATCAAACACTACATTACTAGTGTCATTTACTACTGTATTTCCCAAGCCTAGCCTATTCCATTGATCTACCATTCTATTTTTTAAGCAGTACCAGATAGTTTTGATGACTGCCGCTTTATAGTAAAGCTCCAGGTTTGGTACCGCTAACCCACCTTCCTGTGAATTTTTTTTCATCATTTCCCTGGATATTCTTGATTTTTTTGTTTTTCCAGATGAATTTTGTTATTATTTTTTCTAGCTGTATAAAATAATTTTTAGGTAGTCTGATTAGTATGGCACTGAATAAGTAAATTAATTTAGGCAGTATTGTCATTTTTACTATATTAGCTCTGCCTATCCATGAGCAATTGATATCTTTCCAATTATTTAGATCTGATTTGATTTGTGTGAAGAGTGTTTGGTAGTTGTGTTCATAGAGTTCCTGGGTTTGTCTTGGCAAGTAGACTCCCAAGTATTTTATATTATCTACCGTTACTTTAAATGGATTTTCTCTTTCTATCTCTTGCTGCTGGACTTTGTAGGTCATGTATAGAAATGCTGATGATTTATGTGGATTTATTTTATATCCTGATACTTTGCTAAAGTTGTTAATTATTTCAAGTAATTTTTGACTTGATTCTCAAGGATTCCTTAAGTATACCATCATATCATCTGCAAAGAGTGATAGTTTTGTTTCCTCCTTGCCTATTCTAATTCCTTTAATTCCTTTCTCTTCTCTGATTGCAAAAGCTAACATTTCTAGAACAATATTAAATAATAGGGGTGATAATGGACATCCCTGTTTCACCCCTGATCTTATTGGGAAGGCCTCTAATTTATCTCCATTGCATATAATACTTGCTGATGGCTTTAGGTAGATACTGTTTATTATTCTAAGTAAAGCTCCCCCTATTCCTAAACTCTCTAGTGTTTTTAGTAGGAATGGGTGCTGTACTTTGTCAAAAGCTTTCTCTGCATCTATTGAGATAATCATATGATTTTGGTTGGTTTTCTTATTGATGTGGTTGATTATGTTAATAGTTTTCCTAATGTTGAACCAGCCCTGCATTCCTGGTATAAATCCCACGTGGTCATAGTGTATTATCCTGGTGATCACTTGCTGTAATCTCCTTGCTAATATCTTATTTAAGATTTTAGCATCAATATTCATTAGGGAAATTGGTCTATAATTTTCTTTCTCCATTTTTGATTTGCCTGGTTTTGGTATCACCACCATATTTGTGTCATAAAACGAATTTGGTAGAACTCCTTCTTCACCTATTTTTCCAAATAATTTGTATAATATTGCAATTAATTGTTCTTTAAATGTTTGGTAAAATTCACCCGTAAACCCATCTGGCCCTGGGGATTTTTTCTTAGGGAGTTCATTAATAGCTTGTTCAATTTCTTTTTCTAATATGGGTTTATTTAAGGATTTTATTTCCTCTTCAGTTAACCTGGGCAGTTTGTATTTTTGTAAATATTCATCCATTTCATTTAGATTGTCAAATTTATTGGCATACAGTTGGGCAAAATATTTCCTAATTATTGCTTTAATTTGCACTTCATTGGTGGTAACATCACCCTTTTCATTTTTGATACTGGTAATTTGGTTTTCTTCTTTCTTTTTTTTAATCAAATTAACCAATATTTGATCTATTTTATTGTTTTTTTCATAAAACCAGCTCTTAGTTTTATTGATTAATTCTATAGTTTTTTTGCTTTCAATCTTATTAATTTCTCCTTTAATTTTCAGGATCTCTAATTTAGTGTCTAATTGGGGATTTCTAATTTGTTCTTTTTCTAGCTTTTTAAGTTGCATGCCCAATTCATTAATCTCCTCTTTCTCTTTTTTATTCATGTAAGCATTTAGAGCAATAAATTTTCCCCTAAGCACTGCTTTGGCTGCATCCCATAGATTTTGGTATGTTGTCTCATTATTGTCATTCTCTTGGATAACGTTATTGATTGTTTCTATGATTTCTTGTTTGGCCCATTCATTCTTTAGAATGAAATTATTTAGTTTCCAATTGATTTTCATTCTACTTTTCCCTGGCTCTTTCTTACATGTAATTTTTATTGCATCATGATCTGAAAAGGATGCATTTACTATTTCTGCCTTTCGACATTTGACTATGATGTTTTTGTGCCCTAATACATGGTCAATTTTTGAAAATGTGCCATGTACTGCTGAGAAAAAGGTATATTCCTTTCTATCCCCATTCAATTTTCTCCAGACATCTATCATGTCTAACTTTTCTAGTAATCTATTCACCTCTTTCACTTCTTTCTTATTTATTTTGTGGCTAGATTTATCTAATTCTGAGAGGGGGAGATTCAGATCCCCCACTAGTATAGTATTACTATCTAATTCCTCTTGTAACTCATTTAACTTCTCCTCTAAGAACTTGGATGCTATACCACTTGGCGCATACATATTTAATATTGATATTACTTCATTATCTATAGTACCTTTAAGTAAGATGTAATTTCCTGGAAGGAATAATTATTAAAGCAATTTAATGTGGTTAAAAAATAAAGACATTGATCAATGTAACAGATTACCTACATATCATATAGAATAAAATGAATTGAATACCCTATTATCTTATGAACACAAAGACCAGAAATATTGGGATCAGGTGGCACTATTTGATAAAAATTGCTGGAGAAATAGACTGAAATATAACAAAAATTATATTACCACAGTACCTTACACTTTATACCAAGATAAACATTAAATAGATATGTGACCTAGCTATAAAAGGACATAAAGTTAGAAATTAAGCTAGAAAACAACAAATTAGAAAAAAAAAACATGGAGAAAAATTATGATCTATGGGGAAAAGAAAAGTTCATGACCAAATAAGTAATACAGAAGATCACAGAAGATAAAATGGATATTTTTGATTACATAAAACTGCAAAATTTTTACACAAACATCTGGTAAAGATTATGGGGAAAATTAATTAGTAGAAATATTTGTTTAGTAGATGGAAATTACATCTCCAAATTATATAAAGACCAGATTAAAATTTATAATACTAAGTGCTATTACCCAACAGATAAATTGTCAAAGGATATGAACAGACATTTCACAAAGAAAGAACACTAAGCAGTCTATAGCTTTGTGAAGAAAATTATAAAAATCACTTAAGATGGCCTATAGGTGGTGCAATAAATAAGGTTCTGGAACTTGAGGCAGGAATATGTGAGTTAAAATTTGTCCTCAGAAATTTTCTAGCTATGTTACCATGGGCAAGTCACTTAACCCTGTTTACCTCAATTTCCTCATCTATAAAATGAGCTGAAGTTAGGAAATGGCAAACTACTCAGTAGCTTTGCCAAGGAAATCCCAAATGGTGCCATGATGTGTCAGACATGATTGAAAATAACTAAACAACAAATCAGTTAAGAATGATTGAATACATTATTTTGTATGAACATGATGCAACACTATTATGTTGTAAGAAATGAGTAAATAAATGATTCCAAAAGATATGGAAAGAAATGATAGTGTAAATTAAACAAAAGCAGGAGGATAATTTATAATGTAAAATAAATATAAAAATGAACAATTTTGAGAACTTTTATAGGCTTATGGAAAATGAAATGAGCAGAAAACAATTTATACATTAAAAAAGAGCAGAGTAAAAAGCACACATATATTTGAATGCAATCACTGAGGGAATTTCTTTTGTTTGGTTATGCCTATTTGTTATGAGAATTTGGGGTTGTTTTCTGTTTGTTTCTTTTTGTTTCCCAATGGGATTGCACATAGATTTCTGTTAATTTTTTTTAATAGAGAAATGAAGGAGGTACTACAGATAATATTGCATGTACTTTCAGATGAGATCACCATGGCATTAGTTTTATTTAATTATTTTGCTTTGTTACAAGAGACTTCTCACAAATTGGGAGTAATCTATAAATGTTTATAGTTTAAAAAGGAAACATAAATAAAGCTTTAAAAATTCTTAGCAGGAAGCAAATATAGAATTTCTCCCATTCTGAAAAGATAGGAAGAATCCATCAATTTTATAACTGAAAACCTATTTAATACATATGGCATTCCTGATGAAAGGAAACATAAAAAGAGAAGGGAAAATCCCCCATTGTAGTTCAATGCTTTCTCCTTCACTCATTCATTCAGCAAAAATTTACATATAGAACTACTATGTACCAGTCCTTGAACTAGTTCTTGTGGAGAATACAACCACAAAACCAATCAAAGCATGTTTCCTGGTCTCAAGTAGCTTACAATCTAACAAGAGAGTGCTTAAATTAGAGTTCCACAGATCACACTCAATCTGGAAGGAGGGAGCACTCTGAGGATTTTGAGACAATGTGAGGAGATATAACACATAAACAAAACACTATAAGAAAAAGGGAAATTATCTAAGGGCATAAAAGAGATACAAATATGATATTATGTGATTTCAGAGGCAGTAGGGATCACTTTGGATGTGCCGGATAAGGAAATTTACATTTCCCTTTCTTAGTGAAGTGAGTAGAGCCCTGCACCTGAAGTCAGGAAAACCTGGGTTCAAATCCTGCCTCCCATGCTTACTAGCTTTATTATCATGAACAAGCCACAGTTTCTCTGCATGTAAAATGAAGGATTGGCCTCAGTGGTCTCTAAGGTCTCTTCTGTCTCTGGATCTATGATTCTTATTCTTTGTATCCTTTTTAGAATGCCACTAACAAATGATAGATCTCTTCATTGCTGTCAGTCTATGGGACCCATGTGGGTTTCTCAGTGGTCTGCACCTTTTGCATAAGACTATGAGAAAGAGCCCTTATAGAAGGAGCCCCAAGACTTAATTTGTTCAATAGAGTATTTTATTCTTTGAGGAGCTCATTGAATTTGTATTTTGGTGGAATGGTGGATGGAGTGCTGGATTCAGAAAGATCTCAGTTTAAATTCTGCCTCAGATACTTCCTTTGTGTCTCTGAACAAGTAATTTAGCTGCTCTCAGCTTCAGTTTCCAAATCTGTAAAATTGGGCTAGTAATAGTCCCTACCTCACATTCTTATAGCCAAGAACCAAATTAGAGCTAGGGGCAGCTAGCTGGTACAGTGAATAGAGGGCCTAGAGTCAGGAAGACCTGAGTTCAAATCCAGTCTCAGACACTGAATAGCTGTGTAACCTGGGGCAAGTCACTTGACCTTGTTTGCCTAAGTTTCCTCTCTGTTAAATGAGCTGGAGAAGGAAATGGCAAACCTCTCCAGTATCTTTGCCAAGAAAACCCCAAATGGTGTCATGAAGAGTTGTACATGACTAAAACAACTGAACAACATGTGAAGTATTTTGCAAAAATTAAAGTACTATATAAATTCTCACTATTATTATTAGGGCATCTATTTTCATATAAACACCTCAAAATGTTATGTGTTGACATTTCTTTCTAATTCCTCTGCTAGGTGTTTAGGCAACAGGCATTTTTCCTCCTAATTAGGTTCGAGGTTAAATGATCTTAATGGGCACTTAGGCACTTCGTTCATAACCCACTGCTTATGCTGTAAATTCTCCCTACACATTTCTAGAAAGAGCTCACTGGCAAATCTCTGACATGCCTTTTATTCATAGGCATAAATGGTAAACCAAAGTTAACTTTGCCCAACATTTTTTCTCTTCCAATACAAAATTAAACCAACAAATTCTTTCATGTAACCCAGACAATTCTAACTTTTCTTCTCACTGAATAGAAAATGAAGACCAAAAACAGTCTCCTAAAGCTAGTTAAAGAAGAAAGATATCAACCAGGAGCTCTGATTTTCTATTATACTAGGCCAGTGTTGTGCTCACCCATTTAAAAAAAAATTTTAAGAGAGATTTTTTATTATATATCTTATTTATAGGAGAGATCCAAAGAATAATAATTCTACTTAATAAGTCTAATAGTTAAAATCATATATATGTCTAGGAATATTTAGTATCACTTGGGTCAAGTCTATATAGTTCAGAGTGAAGGTCATGGTTTGTAGGAATCCTGGGAATTTTAAAAGGACAGAAAATACAAACTATAAATTCTGATATTTTAAAACAACATAATAATTAAACATATAGATACTCATGTACACTAACATGTGAAAGCATTCACACACATACTCCCTTTTATCAGGTATATGGCAGTCTTCTAGTTTCATTTGTGTGATGTATACTTTATCAAATGGAGCCTTCTTGAAACTGTTTTAAAATAGTTTATCAGGTTCAGCTTACTCATGGAGACTTGTTGGAAACTACCCGAGAAAATCTGATCATCATAATTGCCTATGCATGTGTGGAGATGAAGGTATTTGGCAGGGGGTGGGAGTTGGGAGTGGGTAGTAGACAATAGAGGGCAGAGGAAGGGAAGAGATAAAAAACTGGTTAGAGTATTTCTATCTTCCAAGACTTTCTTTTTTTCTTATTTTTTTCCATAAAAGTGTTTTATTATTTTCCACTTACATATAGAGATACTTTCCAACATTTCTTTTTATGAGATTTCTAGTTTCAAATTTTTCTCCCTCCTTCCCCTTCTCCAAGAAAGCAAGTAATATGGTATAGGTTATATATGTACAATCACACCACACATATTTCTGCATTAGTCATGCTGTGAAAGAAGAATCAGAGCAAAAAGGAAAAACTTCATTAAAGAAAAACAATAGAAACAGTATGGTTTAATCTGCATCCACATTCCACAGTTCTTTTTTCCTCTGGATTTGGAGAGCATTTTCCATCATGAGTCCTTTGGAACTATCTTGGACCATTGTATTGCTGAGAAGAATCAAGTCTATCACCGCTGATCAAACAAATAATGTTGATAACATGTACAACCTGGTTCTGCTCATCTCACTCAGCATCAGTTCATGTAAGTCCTTGCAGGTTTTTCTTAAATCCTCCTGCACATCCTTTCTTACAGCGCAATAGTATTCCATTACATTCATATGCCACAACCTGTTTAGCCATTCCCCAATTGATGGGCAACCCCTCAGTTTCCAATTCCTTGTCACCACAAAAAGAACAGCTATAAATATTTTTGTACATGGGTTCTTTTCCCTTTTTTATGATCTCTTTGGGAAAAAGACCCAAAAGTGGTAATGCTGGGTCAAAGGGTATGCACAGCTTTATTGCCGTTTGGGCATAATTCCAACTTGCTCTACAGAATGGTTGGATCAGCTCACAGCTCCACCAACAATGCATTAGTGTTCCAATTTTTCCACAGCTTCTCCAACATTTGTTATTTTCCTTCTTTTTCATATTAGCCAATCTGATAGGTGTCACGTGGTACCTCAGAGTCATTTTAATTTGCATTTCTCTAATCAATAGTGATTTAGAGCATTTTTTTATATGAAAATAGATAGCTTTGATTTCTTCATCAGAAAATTGCATGTTCATATCCTTTGACCATTTCTCAATTGGGTAATGACTTGGTTTCTTATAAATTTGATTTTGTTTCCTACATATTTTAGAAATGAGGCCTTTATCAGAAATACTGCCTATAAAAATTTGTTTCCCAGCTTTCTGCCTCCCTCCTAATTTTGAATGCATTACTTCTGTTTGTATAAAAACTTTTTATTTAATGTAATAAAAATCATCCGTTTTGCATTTCATAAAATCCTCTATTGCTTGTTTGGTCATAAACAGTTCTCCTTTCCAAAGATCTGAGAGGTAAACTATTCTTTCCTCTCCTGATTTACCTATAGTATCAGCTTTTATGTCTAAATCATGTACCCATTTTGACCTTATTTTCATATAATGTGTAAGATGTTGGTCTATGCCTAGTTTCTGCCATCCTCTCTTCCAGTTTTCCCAGAAGATTTTTGTGAAATACTGAATTCCTATCCCAGAAGCTGGAGTCTTTGGATTCATCAAACAGTACATTACTAAAGTAATTTATTGTTCTGTCTCCTGTGCCTAACCTACTTCATCAATCCTCCACTCTATTTCTTAGTACCAAATAGCTTTGATGTCTTCTGCTTTATAGTAAAGCTTCAGATTTGGTACAGCTAGCCCACCTGTCTGTGCATTTTTTCATTAGTTCCCTAGATATTCTTGACCTTTTGTTTTTCCAGATGAATTTTGTTATTTTTTCTAGCTCTATAAAATAATTGTTAGGTAGTCTGATTGGTATGGCACTGAATAGGCAAATTAATTTAGGTAGAATTGTCATTTTTATTATATTAGCTCAACCTATCCATGAACAATTGATATCTTTCCAATTATTTAGATCTGATTTGATTTGTGTGAAGAGTGTTTGGTAGTTGTGTTCATAGAGTTCCTGGGTTTGTCTTGGCAAGTAGACTCCTAAGTATTTTATATTATCTACCGTTACTTTAAATGGAATTTCTCTTTCTATCTCTTGCTGCTGGACTATGTTGGTCATGTATAGAAATGCTGATGATTTATGTGGATTTATTTTATATCCTGATACTTTGCTAAAGTTATTAATTGTTTCAATTAATTTTTGAGTTGATTCTCTTGGATTCTGTAATTATACCATCATATCATCTGCAAAGAGTGACAGTTTTGTTTCCTCATTGCCTATTCTAATTCTTTTAATTTGTTTTTCTTCTCTGATTGCTAAAGCTAACATTTGTAGTACAATATTAAATAATAGAGGTGATAATGGACATCCCTGTTTCACCCCTGATCTTATTGGGAAGGCCTCTAATTTATCTCCATTACATATAATGCTTGCTGATGGTTTTAGGTAGATATTGCTTATTATTTTAAGGAAAGCTCCACCTATTCCTATGCTCTCTAGTGTTTTTATTAGGAATGGGTGCTGTATTTTGTCAAAATCTTTCTCTGCATCTATTGAGATAATCATATGATTTTGAATAGTTTTCTTATTGATGTGGTTGATTATGTTAATAGTTTTCCTAATGTTGAACCAGCCCTTTATTCCAGGTATAAATCCCACCTGGTCATAGTGTATTATCCTGGTGATCACTTCCTGTAATTTCCTTGCTAATATCTTATTTAAGATAATTTTCTTTCTCTGTTTTGGCTCTGCCTGTTTTTGGTATCAACGCCATATTTATGTCATAAAAAGAATTTGGTAGAACTCCTTCATCTATTTTTCCAAATAATTTGTATAATATTGGAATTAATTATTATTTAAATGTTTGGTAGAATTCACTTGTAAACCCATCTGGCCATGGAGATTTTTTCTTAAGGAGTTCATTAATGGCTTGTTCAATTTCTTTCACTAATATGGGCTTATTTAAAGATTTTATTTCTTCTTCAGTTAACCTGGGCAATTTGAATTTTTGTAAATATCCATTTCATTTAGATTGTCAAATTTATTGGCATAGAGTTGGGCAAAATAATTCCTAATTATCACTTTAATGTCCACTTCATTGGTGATAAAATCATCCCTTTCATCGTTGATACTGGTAATTTGGTTTTCTTCTTTCTTTTTTTAAATCAAATTAACCAGTGGTTTATCTATTTTATTGGGTTATTAATAAAATCAGCTTAGTTTTATTTATTAATTCTATAGTTTTCTTTTTTTCAATTTTATTAATTTCTCCTTTAATTTTCAGGATTTCTAATTTAGTATTTAATTGGGGATTTTTAATTTGTTCTTTTTCTAGCTGTTTAATTTGCATGGCCTATTCATTGATCTCCTCTTTCTCTTTTGTATTGATTTAAGCATTTAGAGATATAAAATTCCCCCTAAGCACTGCTTTGGCTGCATCACATGGATTTTGGTATGTTATCTCATTATGGTCATTCTCTTGGATGAAGTTATTGATTGTTTCTATGACTTGTTATTTGACCCACTCATTCTTTAAGATGAAATTATTTAGTTTGCAATTAGTTTTCAGCCTACCTTTACATGGCTCTTTATTACATGTAATTTTTATTGCATCATCATCTAAGAAGGATGCATTTACTTTTTCTGACTTTCTACATTTGACTATGAGGTTTTTGTGCCCTAATATATGGTCAGCTTTTGAATATATGCCATGTACTTCTGAGAAAAAGGTACATTCTTTTCTATTCCAATTAAATTTTCTTGAGACATCTATCATATCTAACTTTTCTAACATTATATTCACCTCTTTAACTTCTTTCTTATTTATTTTGTGGCTATATTTATCTAATTCCAAGAGGGGAAGTGTAAGATTCCCCACTAGTATGGTTTTGCTATCTATTTCCTCTTTTAACTCATTTAATTTCCCCTCTAAGAATTTGGATGCTATGCCACTTGGCACATACATGTTTAGTGTTGCTATTACTTCAATATCTATAGTACCTTTTAGCAAGATGTTGTTTCCTTCCTTATCTCTTTTAATTAGATCTAATTTTGACTTTGCTTTGTCCGAGATAAGGATTGTTACCCCTGCTTTTCTGACTTCAGCTGAAGCATAATATATTCTGCTCGAACCATTTCCTTTGCTTTGTGTGTATCTCTCTGCTTCAGATGTGTTTCTTGTAAACAGCATATTGTATGATTCTGGTTTTTAATCCACTCTGCTAATTGCTTCCATTTTATGGCCGAGTTCATCCCATTCACATTCACAGTTATTATTACTGTCTATTTCCCTCCATTCTATTTATCCCTTTTGTATTCTCCCCCCTTCTTTCACCCTATTCCTCCTCACCAATGTTTTGTTTCTTACCCCTGCCTCCCCCAATCTGCCCTCCCTTTTATCAGCCTGCTCCTTTTTCTTTACCCTTTTCTCCTCTGCTTCTGCCTTCCTTCTATCAGTGTTCCCCATTTTACCCTTACCCTGAAACAATTGGAATGATACCACCTGCTGGAGACTCACTGTAGGAAGGCTCCACCATGAGGCGAAGGTGCCTGAGGGCAAGATATGTGGCTTTTCTTTGGCGTCAGGAAGTGAGGTTTGCTTGTGGGATGAAGAGGGGGCAAGGCTGGCACTCTCGCTCTCTTCACCAGGACTCTCATGAAGAGTGGAGCAGGAGAAGTGTAGCTCCCTGAGACAGATAGATAGATGAATCTAGGCCTTTCTCTCTTCACCAAATTCTTATTCTCCTTAATAAATGCTTAAAAGTCTAAACTCTTGCTAAAGCTTGTGATTTATTGGCGACCACTCATTAGATATTTTAGACAAACAAGCTAGAATTTTAGCCCCTTACAACCCTTTTACTTCCCTAAAGAATAAGCTAAATTTCTTTATCCAAATGAACACATATGTTATTCCTTCTTTGAACCAAGTCTGATGAGAGTAAGGTTGAAACAATGCTCACCCCTCCCTTCTTTCCCTCTATTGTAATAGTTTTTTTGCACCTATTCATATGATGTAATTAACCCCATTCCACCTCCCCTTTCCTCTTCTCCCCATAAACTCCTTTTTTTTCAACCCTTAGTTTTTTTTTTATATCATCACATCAAAGACAATTTATATTTATACCATCTATGTATACTCCTTCTGTCTGTCCACATAGAGATACAGTTCACAAGAGTTATAAGTATTATCTTCCCATGCAGGAATGTAAACAGTTTAACCATATTGAATAACTTTTCCCCCTGTTTACTTTTTTAAACTTCTCTTGAACTTTGTATGTCAAGATCAAATTTTCTATTCATGTCTTGTCTTTTCATTAGGAAATCTAGAAAGTCCCCTATTTCATTGAATGTTCAGTGTTTCCCCTGAAAGAGAATGATCAGTTTTGCTGGGTAGTTCATCCTTGTTTGCAATCCAAGCTCCTTTGCCTTCTGGAATATCATATTCTAAGGCTTGTGATCCTTTAATTTTGAAGCTGCCAGGTCCTGTGCAACCTGGATTGTGGGTCCATGATATTTAAATTTCTTTTCTTTTTTTTGGCTGCTTGGTGTATTTTCTCCTTCATATGATAATTCTGGAATTTGGCTACAATATGCCTTGCAGTTTTCCTTTTGGGGTCTCTTTCAGGAGGTGATCTGTGGATTCTTTCAATGATGATTTTATCTTCTGATTCTATAATATCAGGGAAGTTCTCCTTGATAATTTCCTGGAATATGGTATCTAGACTCTTTTTCTGATCATGGATTTCAGGTAGTCCAATAATTCCCAAATTGTCTCTCATGTATCTATTTTCCAGGTCAGTTGTCTTTCCAATGAAGTATTTCACATTTTCTTCTATTTATAAAATTCTTTTGATTCTATTTGACTGATTCCTGCTGTCTCATGGAATCATTATTTTCCATCTGTCTAATTAAAATTTTTAATGCATTGTTTTCTTTAGTAAGCTTTTGCACCTCCTTTTCTATTTCGCCAAATGAATTTTTTAAGGAATGTGCTTCCTTTTCCAAGTCGCTGATTCTTTTTTCATAATTTTCTTGTGTTGCTTTCATTTCTTTCCCCATTTTTTCTTCTACCTCTCTCATTTGATTTTTAAAATACTTTTTGAGCTCTTCCAAGAAAGCTTTTGGTCTTGAGATCAATTCATTTTCCCTCTTGAATCTTCACATGTAGGTGATTTGAGAGTATTGTCCTCATCTGAGTTTCAGTTTTGCTCTTCCCTGTGTACACAGAAACTCTCAATGGTAAGAGCCTTCTTCTGTTTCTTTCTCATATTGCAGAATGTTTTTTTTTTTTTAAGTTGAGGTCTTTTTCTGGGGCACAGGGGTCACTGTTTCAAGTTTCTTGTGCTGGGGGATACAGGTTGTGTCACTGGCTTTCTACTCTGAGTCCTCTATGTCTTCTGGATTTCTCATTGCCTGGGCTTGCTCCCTGTGCTTGCTCCAGGTGCTGGGATGGCCAGACCTGGTCATAACTGTCTTGTGGGTAGCCCTCCAGCTGGCAGTCAGCCCTCTCTGCTGGTGCACCTGTGGTGCCACCAGCTTGCTGAGCCAGGTTCAGGTGGCCTCAGTTGCTCCACTGTGGCCAAAAGCTTCCTGCTGACTTGCCCAGACCCCCTCCATGCTGCGCAGTGCTGTGAGCTGCCCTGAGCTCCCCTTTTGCCCGAGTGAGACTGACCTTTCCTGAAGTCTTCTAAATTATCTCAGGTTGGAAGATTGTGTCGCTGTCTTTTTGTAGGTTCTGTAGTTTCAAAATTCATTTAGAGGCTTGATTTAATGTTGTTTTTTGAGGGAAACTTGGGAGAGCTCAGGCAACTTGCAGTCTTCTCTCTGCCATCTTGGCCCCACCTCCAGACTCTTTCTTAAACTCAGGATTAGTCCAGGAATAGATTATAGAAGTGGGAAAGGGAAGGGAAGGGAAGGGAGACAGAGAAAGAGGAAGGCAGAGAGAAAAGAAAAAAAAATAAAACAAAAAGAAAGAAAGAACAGAAGGAAGAAAGAAATAGAAAGAAATAAGGGATGAAAGGAAGAAAGGAAGGAATTAAGAAAGAAAAAGAAAGAAAGAAAGAAAGAAAGAAAGAAAGAAAGAAAGAAAGAAAGAAAGAAAGAAAGAAAGAAAGACTTATATTTTGTGACCTGTATCTCTTCTGTCTGGAATGATCCTTAGAGTTTCTGTTTATGTCCGTAGTGTGGTACTGGAAGCTACCACATTCAGGTGTCAAATCTGATGCCTAAAATTAAAGGTATGGAGATTCAGTGTAAGTCTATTCTCCAGTCTGGCTATTCAAAGAGGAAATAGCACCTCTAAAACTTAAAGACTGCTGATAGTGCTAACATTATGAATACACCCCTATGAAGAGCCTAAAGTAACTTAAATAGTCTCTGGAAATGAAGGCAAAATCATTTCCCCTGGATATTAGGTGAAAAGACACCCAAAGATTATTTCTAACATTCATTTGGAGATAACATGTTAGAAGTAACATAATGACTCTGGATTTGAGTCTTCCAGTTCACAATGTGTTATAAATATAATTGCTAGTCCCACTTTACATGGCCTATTCTGCACCCAGCCTTCCCATATCACTGACAGTCATACAGCAAGGTTATAAAATCAATCTTTCATTTAATCTTCTACTTAATATGTTACATTTAATCTAATTTTTAAACATCTTTATCCCTTAAAAGGCATTCAATGATATGAATTAAATTAAAAACAAACAAAAATGGCAAAAAAATAAATGCTTACAAAAAACACCTAGTCACTAAATGTAGTTTCCATACCAAAGTTGCATCTAAAGCTCGTCTCAGGATGTTTCATTGAAAAGGGACTCTGTACAGTACTTAACTTTGACCATGCTGGGAAGATGAGACAAAAAGGAGCTGTTCAAATCAGTTCAAAGTTATTACTGTAAAGGACGAGTATCTCATTGAGAATATTTCTATAAAGCTTTATATCACCAAAGCCCATTTTTAAATCCTTCTTCCCAAGATCTTCAGAGAAAATGAAAGTTGAAAAGAAAATGGGGAGGTGAGATTGAGCCCCCAAAGCATGCTTTTATGTATTTTCCACTTTCTTGGAGCTTATAGCCTGAATAAAAGTAATATAGCTGGTAGTATATTAATTTAAATTGAAATTAGAAAAGAATATCTCAGTAAGGAAGCAAAATGAAAATTTCTTTCTAAATTCTCATATCTATTTTCCCTGAAAATGTTCATTCAGATTACTTACAATTTGTTTCAAGGAGCATGTATGCTCATATGTATATTTGCTATGTCTTTTTCCCCCCCAAAGACATATACTTCGCTAGATGCTAAAGAAATCTGTGTTAGAGGTTTAAATGTTCATGTTTCACAGAGCATTCCAGCTTGCAGTTATGTCTCTAGTAATACACAGGTGCAGAGAGATAACAAAATGTGTAGTTGCAACATGCAATTATCCATAGGTTGGATTCTGGGATCTTGCTGCACAAGGACTCTGATTTCTATTTCTAGAAAATTTGATTCAGGGACATAACATTGTTTAGGAAATGTCTTTATCTGCTATACAGGAGATGGGTTTTAGGAACTTGAAGTCTAGGAACTTTCTCCTCATGTCCCAGGGAAGAGGGCAAAATGCAATTGCACAGTGTGTCTGCCCCAATGCAGACACCAGAGTCTCCTTGGTTATGCTTAGGCTTCCAATCCACCTGGGGCTAGGGGTCCACTCCTCTCTTACTCTCTGAGAAGTTTCCCTGGGATTGATGGGGAAGAGACCAAAAGCCAATTATGCTAGAGTCAGAGCACCTGAGTTCAAATTCTGTCTTTACCTGGTTTCAAAGTCAATCAGTCTCCCTAGACCTCAGTTTCTTCATATATAAAATAAAAGGTATGGATTAGATTACCAGAGATATCTTCTAGTTCTATATCTGTGATCTTATGACTCTGAAAATGACCCATCTTTCTATAGGCCAGAACACAAGGGGTGATTCATCACCAAAAATGTTTGTCAGGTAATTCATCAAATATTGATACTCAGCAACCCATGCCAATCTTCAGTGCACAACAATCTAAATCTCAAAGGAATGTTCACTATCCTGTAATTACATCAAGGTACTCCCTCTGATGAACCTCCTACCCACAAAATCTTGGCATTTAATTTAATATTTGTGGCAACTCCTTTTAACACAAAGATACCTGGAACATGGTGAAAACAAACCAACAAGCCTAACATTTAAGGAAATATATAGGGATCATAGAGAATTTTTTTTAAAAGATAGTGAGAGAAGTTATTATTTTGGTATTATGTTAATAATCAATTATTCAATTAGGATTAAGGCTTTTTTCCTTATTTTCTCATTTAGGCAACAGCCCCTGTAGGTCAGTCCACCAATCTCTGAAGGACATAGCATGTTCCTTAATCTTGGGTGGGACTCTACCCCCACCCAACTAAAAGACCTTACTTCTGTTTAGAATATAAACAGAACCTAATCTAGGTGAATTCTTGACCCAAAGCAATGAGGCCACCTACCCCTCCACTGGAGTTTAAGGTGATCCATATCATGAAGGAAAAAACCAATGAGAATGGTTTGGGTGGAGTTGGATTCCTCTATCTGGATTGCTAGAGGCTGTTGAATCTCATGATCAAGCCAAGTTTTCAGCAGGAGGACCTGAGACTTCTAGCCTACCTCTTCATTCAAATATCCACCAATCAAGATTGATTTCTCCTGTCAGGAGCACTCCCTTTAAAAAAAAAAAAAAGGCGTTTAGTGTCTCCATTAAGGGACTTTGATTATCAAGAGAAACCACTGACCATTGATTTATTATTAGCTAGCCTAATTAATAAATTTATTATTAATTACACAAAATCCTGTATCAGGTTTTTCATTCATCCCAATAGTAAAGAAATGTACTTTCATACTCTTTCTGACCCAGACACTAAAAAATCTAGGGAGCTACTCTATGAATTCTGATGTGAAAGACTGCCAAGAGGCCAAGGTGTTAAATAAAAAGAGTGCCAGATATGCTCATTTTAACTCTATGCGGTAAATCACTGCACTTCTCTGGGCCAAAATTTCTTCACTATAAAATGAGAAGGTGTACCAAAGGGTCCCTAAGGTCCTCTCCCAATCAACAAGTGTTTCTTTAATATCTCTCTTTCATGTCAGTCCCTGAACTAGAAGTATGCTATGCAAAGACAACCAAAATAGTACCTGTCCTGAAGAATCTTAGTTTCTAGTGTTGGAAAGAAAATACAAATGCATATAGAAAACATAGAAAACAGAAACAAGATCATTTTGCTGGGGAAGGTCTCAATGGCTGAGGAGACCAGGAAGGACTTCACGTAGAAGCTGGAATATGATCAGAGTCCTGAGGGAGACCAAGGATTCCAAAAAGTGTATGTGAGGAGAGAGTTCTTCTAAGGAATGATATACAAAGAAATGGAGAAGGGCAATGGGGTGTCATGTGTGAGAAGACCAGTCTGGCTGAACTATAGGATGCATAGAGGAGAATAATGTTTAATGATGCTGGAAATGAGGGTAAGTTCAGGTTCTGGAGAACTTCAAATACCAAGGAGTTTATATTTGATCCCAAAGGTTATAGGAAGCCATTAGAGTTTGAGTGAAGGAGGAGGAGGATAAAACACACAATTCAGGAGTGTCTCTATCCATGATGGATTAGAGAAGAGACAGATTTGAGGCAAGTAATTGAATTAGGAAAAAAATTTTTAATAGTTCACAGGGGAGGAGATGAGAGCTTGAAAAGAATCCTATGTGTACATGCTGATGACATTTACATCTTGAGTTATGCAAAACATTTGACATCTCCATTGAGTAGGGGGCCTTTTCTGTGAGTAGGCAACCTCACCTATGTTATGGAGTCCAACCAGAGTCTTTATAAAATATTCTAACTTGCTCTCCCCATGGATACAGGTGCTGAAGCCAACATATTATTGATGCTCTCCCAGGGAAATAGCAGCTTCAATAGGACCATCATATAACTTTGACCACACACAGTTATTGCAAAGGGACATGATCACATACAGATAGTTCAACCATGAACAGCAGTGCCAAAGGCATAATAAGTCTCAACTTTTATTCAAACTATGAGGCCAATTTGCATCTCCTTATTGACTAGGATCAGGAATTGTTCCCAAAATTTTCATACATGTATTAAATATTTATAGACACACCTGTGTGTATGCATATGATATAATTATATATAAAATAGAAGACTTTTTAATGACATGACCCAAATTTCAAACTTTAACATGAATTTCTGTCACAAACACCAGCTCTAGAATATAACAAGAGGGAATAAAAGGGGATGGGGGAGGTGCCCAGAAGTGGAAATAATAGTAACATGTCAAATAAAACTAATAATTTCATATATACTTGACTAAGATTCCTATACTGATCAAGATCATATAGAATTCTTAATTCTATTCCATATGTTGACAAATGTATTCCACATGTTGACATGGAAAGAGGCCTGTCCTGGGTTATAGAACACTAGCCCTGTCACTAACAAGTTTGAAACCTTGGTCCATTACTTTGAATCATTGGATTTAGAGCTAAAAGTGTCCTTTAGAGAACATGTGCTGCAACTTCCTCATTTTACAGATGGGGAAACTTGCGACCAAAAAGTTTAAGTGAATGAGATCCTCTGAGTCTAATTCTACTGCTCTCATCATTAAACCATAGCTGGTGGCCTTAACCTTACTTGACTTCAGTTTCTTCTTCTTTAACATTAGAGGAACATGCTAAACAATCTCGCAAGATTTTTTTTTTTTTGGTTTTGAAAGTAAAAGTTAGTATATTCTCTGAGCTGACTAGCAACCTTGTGGATTACTCTTAGGAATATGAGGCTGTGCATGGTAGACATGAGTGGACTGCAAAATAATATCACATATTACCAATGAAAATTTGCGTAGGAAAAAGTGATGTAAAGTTTGTCCTTAGAGACATGTAAGGTTAGAAAAAGAAAATGAACCAATTAATCATGTAATAACAGTGAGGGATAGACAATAGACTTCTTCTGTGTTCCATTAGTATCTAAATAAAAGGAGTGGGGGGCAGCTAGGTGGCACAGTGAATAAGGCACCAGCCCTGAATTCAGGAGGACCTAAGTTCAAATCCAGCCTCAGATACTTGACCCTTACTTGCTGTGTGACCCTAGGCAAGTCACTTAACCCTCATTGCCCCACCAAAAAAAAAAAAAAAACCAGAAAAGAAAAGAAAAAGAAATAAACAAATAAATAAAAGGAGTGGAGGAGATGGAGGGAGGGAAAATAAATGCTTGTTAGTAGAAAAAATGTGTGTATACATATATATGTGTGTATATATATATATATATCTGTAATATGTGGTATTATTTTATTTAATTTAAAATTAAATGCAATGGAATTATAAAAGAAACCAATTAAATTTAAATAAGGTTATATATATATTTTTAAGTTAATAGACCCCAGGTTAAGAGATCCTATTTTCTAATAGCCACCTTTTTTTCCCCTATAATAACAGCCTAAAAATCAAGTTTTGCTTAGATAAAAATATATTTTGTCATTCAGTCATTTCAATCATGTTTGACTTGTCATGACCCCATTTAGGATTACAGTACTGGTATCATTTGCCATTTCCTTCTCCAGTTCATTTTATAGATGAGGAAATTGAGGTAAACAGGATTAAATGACTTGCCCAGAGTCACACAGCTATAATAAGTGTCTGAGGACCGATTTGAGCTCATGAAGATGAGTCCTCTTGAATCCAGGCCTAGGACATCATCCACTGTGCCACCTACATGCAGGTACGTGGTCCACTAAAAGATAATAAATTGCCACTTAAAACAACAAATAAAACATTCAAGGAAAAATAGGGAAAGTTGTATAAACTGATATAAAGCAAAGCAAGCAGAACCTGTATGCAGAGCAATCTACACAATGACTACAATGATGGAATTGTAGATGACATTGAAAGACAAGTGAATTTTAATTAAATATATAGATTGATACAGATCTTGGAGAAAAGACTGTGAAAATAAGGAGCACAATGTTGCCTTCAGTATCATGTATAGTTGTTTTATTAGTCATTTTTACATAATTGTACTTCTGGTCTACAATGAAGGATTTCCTAGTGAATTATGTAACAGGGAAATGGATATGGAACTTTTTTGTGTGTGTGTGGGGCAATAGGGGTTAAGTGACTTGCCCAGGGTCACACAGCTGGTAAGTGTCAAGTGTCTGAGGTTGGATTTGAACTCAGGTACTCCTGAATCCAGGACCAGTGTTTTATTCACTGTGCCACCTAGCCGCTCCCCTATATGGAACTTTTTTAAAAAAGATCTAATTAATCAGCATCAATAGAACATATACAAAATAGTAGTAAAATTCGCCATATTCTCTCTTCTCTTCCTTCTACTTCTTCCTCTTTGTCATCCTTCTTCTCCATATCTTTCTCCCCAGTTTCCTTTTAGGGTCTATAGTAACTTGATAGAATAGTTAATGAATTGAAGATATCAACATCTGGACTAATTAGATGCTACATATTACACAAATAGTGCATACGTGGAACAATTCATTTCTGATGGAAAATGGTTTCCAAAGGCATGTGTTTTAAATAAGCCATAGTCAGCTGTGACCTAGTTGACAGAGAAAGAAGCTGGGGCACATTAAAACTAAATAATGTATTCCAATATTACAAAACAAAGTTATCTGTGACTAAATTCCCCAACACCTCCATTTGTATTCTGTCAAACAATGCTGTTTTCTAAGAACTCCTTGCAGAAATGGCCATTTTCTTGGTAACTAACTTCTGGCAATTATGCTGTTTATTTCTATTCAAGATCATTCTTTTCTGTCTATATAGAGTATTCTCATCTGCCTTCTATTGTCGAAGTGTCCTCATGATAGAACAACTCGAGAAACATTTATTGAGGACCTAGAAGATACAAGGCATCATTCAGTATACCAATAATGCACACAAAAGTCCTGACTATATATTTTTTCATCTCTGTGTATCTCAGCTTTCTCTTCTCTAAATAAGGAGATTGTACTAAATCAGAAATACTTAACAAGGGATTTGTGAAGTTGTTTTATTTTTTAAATATTTTGATAACTATTTAAATATAATTGATCTGCTTTGCCTATTTTTCTATTTTATGCCTACAAAAACATGATTCTAAGGAGGGTTCATAGGCCTCTTCAGATTTCCAAAGGTACCCATGACACATAAAAGACTAAAAAAAAAAAAAAACCCTAGACTAGATGATCTCTAAGGTGGGCCAGTTTAAACTCTAAGCCATAGTATTTAAAACTGAAAGATGATCTAGTACAATTGCCTCTTTTATAGATGAAAATACTGGGGCTCACAGAAGCTGTCCTGCTCACACACGTACTAAGTAAGCAGAGCCAGAATGTAAATTGTAAGGGCTAAAATTCTAGCTATATTGTCTAAAATATCTAATAAGTGGTCGCCAATAAATTATAAGCTTTTGTAACAGTTAGACTTTTAAGCATTTATTAAGGAGAATAAGAATTTGGTAAAGAGAGAGAGAAAAGCCTAGATTCATCTATCTATTAAAGGGAGAGTGCATTTCTAGCTGCCTTCTCCATCAGAGTCTGCACGAAAAGAGAGTGAGACAGAGCCCCAGCCTCCCCCTTCTTCCTCTCACAAGTCAATGTCACTTCCTGACGCCAAAGAAAGCCATATGGTCCTGCCCTCAGAGGCCCTCTCCTCATGTTGGAGCTTTCCTCCGGTAATTCTCCAGCAGGTGGTGTCATTCCAATCCTTACAAAATCCAGATCACAGACTCCAACTCCACCACTCTTTCCTCTGTATTATGTTACCTCCAGTCCTATAACACTATAATCCAACAACTCTTTTCTCCATAGGTAACCAGCAAATTCATTAACCAGGAATATAGTAAAGAAGCCAGGAGAGAAAGAGGTCTGGTAATTCACTGGAATAGGCTGAAGGACCTGCAAGCTCTCCATGTTTAGAAAGAGGGGGAGATTCATTGGACATATGTGTGGGCAAGAGAAGGAAACCAGCTGGCTCTTGGAATTGAGCAATGCTTAGCTGATCAGAAAGTGGCTGGGTTTTACAGTCTAAAGGCATACTAGTCTTACATAAGAACCACATCTCCCTACTCACCTGATCTCTGGATCCTAAAAACTGGGATACGTGGGAACCTATCATTTGCAAGAGTAAGAATCAAAATACATATCAACTCTGCCAGTGCTGGTTCTGGGCCCAACATAAATTCATTTCAATGATATGGCACACAGATGGTGATGCATAACATGCCAGGTGGACAGTGTATTCCAGGCTCTAAGTCCATGGGATTTGCCTTTCAGGGAATTTTTGAAAAAAAAATAATTGGGAACTTGCTTAGTGAATGATGCCTTAAGCTCCCTACCCTTTCCTTAATTTGGTGTCATTTTGGGAAGGAACACTGGAAAATCATCTTTCCTTGACTAAAAGCCACAAATAGAGACTTTTTTCTTCAAAGACTGATTGAATGAATAACCAGGCATATTGAATAACCACAAACATCAGTTTTCTCGTATATCTCTGAAGAGTGAGGTTTATAACAGAGGGTCTAAGAGACCCTTAGAAGGTAAGACCAGAATGTTAATTTCACTAGTACAGGAAACTCCCAGGAAAAGGTACTCCTTATATGTATGCAAGCTAGCATATCCTCAACAACTGAGTCTTAAAGAATTGTCTAGACCACCTAGAGGTTCAGTGACTTTTCCAGGTCACACAGTATGTGTCAGAGATTGTACATTTATCCTTTCCATATCACAGTGGTTAGGGGTGTTGCGCCCCCATGATCTGAAAAAATCTGTGTAAAAATTTTTAGCCCTCCTTTAGTACCAGAGAAAAAGTCTGAATTTTTTCTTTTTCTTTTATGAGGTGTTTATGTTATCTTATTGTAAAATATGGGTTGATATTATATAATACTATACATGTATTTTAAGCATTTCTGAATTTTTAAACTTCTGTGTTATCTGCTGGTCTTTGAGTGTTGTCTGCAGTTTCCACAAACATTTCTCCCCAAACTCCCTTTTAATTTCTTATGCCGACCCACAATCTATTGAAACCATGCTAGGGAAAGTCACAGTGTGGAAAGGAAAACTGTACTTGAACCCAGGATTTCCTGACTTCAAGGCCATCTCTCTTTCCACTACACAATCCTACCTTTCCAAACCAACTTAAGCTCTCATTTTAAAACAGAAAACATGATGTTTTTCCTATATAACAATCAATCTGGTGTTTTTCTTTAGAGAATACCTAACAAGGGCCTGCACGCATTTCTCTTTTACAAACATTTAACTCCCCCTTCATTCCTCATTCTCAGTTCCTTGCAATATGATCTTTTCAGACACAAGCCTGTTAGAAAGTTTAGACATGGTAATTCAAGTGAGAGCTTTAGGGGACATCCCACTTGTATTATGCTTGGCTTAGAGAAAGCAAAGCCTACTCCATTCAACACTCCCGCCCCCCAAAGAAAAAGCACAATGACCTCTTCAGCTGGACACATCAACAGCTGGTCAATAACTTAAACAGGGTCTTGCTTTACGCTTTCTCAATTATCCTGGGGATCGAATAGACAACATATAAAAATATGACAGGAAGATGATGGATTATGGGTCATAAGTCTCATTTCTGCCATACAAATAAAACATCATGCTTGTGTGTTATGACAATCTGTTTAATGGACAAAAATTAGCAGATGTTGATTGCATTCTAGTGTGCGGGGCATACCAAAAAACACAGTGGAATGTAAAAGGAATTGTCTCTATGTATCCGCATAATGAACCACAAAAAGCAAAAACATTGAAAAGACAGTTTTTGTTGTCATTGACACAGGGTAGGCTTTGCCAAGTGAGAGTTTCAGAAAAGGACCAAAAAAGTGCATGTCTTTTAGCTTAAAATGAGTAGAAATGCTTTTTCTTTCCTTTATCCAAGTAATATTTCATAGTTGTCAAAATATAAGCATCCTCTACTTAAAATAAAAATAAAATACATGCTAAGGTAGGGAAATACACCAATGAAATACAGAGGCTAGACGTCATTCTTTATCTTATTAATAGAAAATGCATGGTGATGGAAAACAGATATAGAAAGTCATGCTTAATTGGGACTTCTAAAAACAGTTTTTGTGAAGTGTCTTTTGAAATTACTGGTAGTGAAGGACATTTGGGAAGCTTCTAATGGATATACGAAATTTCTTTTTGTTTTGCTTTGTTTTTTTTTTCCAGTCAGTCTTCAGCCCACTTTACAAATAATGTTCAATATTTCTCCTTTTAGAAAGCCCATTTTTATGAGAGACAATTGAATTACACATTTAACTTGATTCTCCCTAAATGGAAGCAAATATTTCCTGATGATGTATAGCTGTACCTCAAAGCAATTCCAACATACCAGGGCAAGAAGTAAGTGTGGCTAGCATGCTGCCTACATAAAAGAAAGCTTTGTAGGGTAAAGGAGTCTCACATGTAAGCATATTGTTACCCACTTTTCTCTTTTGCATTGTGTTCTTCCTGACAGTCACTGAGCCAACTCCCCAACTTTGGTGCCTCTCCTGGGAACTCCATTTACCACCTTCTGCCTTACACTTTTTATTGGTCATTTGGAAGAACTGGCTTGATCCCACATAACCAATTGTTCCCTCATGCAGCTGAAGACCTGAATGCCCTGTCTCATGCCCAGAAGGTTCTTCCCTATGGCCCTACTGGTTCCCTTTACTACATTTTGTCCCTTAGTTGACCCTTTCTCCATAAGGGTTAGATATTTGACAGGTAGGCTTATTATTTAATTGGATCTCTTCCTCTCCTGAGCTATTAATTTCCATTACAGATATTCTGTTCTCTTCTTAAAGAAAGATCAATGTCAATCAAGGAGAAAATCAGTATTTGGCCACCTACTCTAATTCTTTTTAATTAGCTGTTGTTGTTGTTGTTGTTGTTATTTTTTCAAAAATTCAAAACCTCCATACCAGGTGCCTTCACTACAGATCTAGAAGATGGCCTAGTAACAGGGTCATCTATGATGTCCACTTCAGTTTGGGCTCGCACACTAGGAAATGTTCAAATAAAGCAGTCACACAGTCCACCTCTCAATTCAAGCATAGGAAAGGAGGCAGAGAATCATAAAATCATAAATGTAGGAAGGGACAGCACATTCATTTTACAGATGAAAAAATGAGGTCTAAGAAGTAAAGTGACTTGGTCAGAGTTATACAGCTAGGTTTTGAATACAGGTCTCTGTCTTCCAATCCAGCACTTTATCCAGTAAGCCATCTCTGAGAAGAGGCAAATTCTCTCTTTATGTGTTTTTGCTATCTCACTATTTAATCATGAGGTATAGGCAGAACATAAAATGTTGCTTTTTTTGGGTTAGCAAGTTGATTAATTCTGAATATAAAACATTCTTTTACAATGTGGCTGGATGCTGTGTGACCCTGGGTAAGTCACTTAACCTTCATTTCCCCTCAAAACAAAACAAAACAAAACAAAACAAAACAACACACTAAAAGCAATGTGGCTGGATGCCAATGAATAATTCACCAATCTTTATAAACATAATTTTTCACTGACGCATTTAAAAGTAAATTTAGACACAGTCTAATATCATTTAAATAATAACTAAATATATGTTCTTGACATGATTTAATCAGATGTACACATATTTGTTTCTTATTTGCATGTTATATTGTATGCACAGATATCACAGATATGTACACATGGCTATATGTAATCAGGTTTAGATTTGTACTAATTTGGAATCATTGTGTTAATGGAAGATAATATATGAAAATCTCTGTGATGTCCTAAGTTGAAACTGTAGTTGGCATGTCAAGGAAATGGCTTCCTTTTTGTGATAGAATTAGTTTGGAAACAGGATTAAATCAACATTTCAACAAACATTTATTAAGCACCATATGTATACCAGCACCATGATATTCTTTAGAGATTCAAAGACACAAATGAAACTATTTCTGCCTTTAAGGAGGTTGGATTCTACTTTTGGAAACAACACATACACAGATGAGTAAAGGCAAAATACGTACAAACTTATTCCAAAGTAATGGGGGGCAGGAGACAGCTGGACAAGGATCATTAATAACTAGTGAGATCAATAGACTCCTTTCATATGAAACAGCACTTAAGCTGAGCCTTGAACAAGACTAAGGATTCCAAGAGGAGGAGTTAAGGAAGGAGAGCCTTCTAGGCATGAGGAATAGCCCATGAGAAGGAATAGAAGCAGGAAATGTAATAACATGTACAGGGAATGAGAGAATAAAAAGAAAGGAATATTTATTAAGCACTGACTAAAGGGGCAGCTAAGTAGTCAGTGGCTAGAACACTGGAAGATCTGAGTTCAAATTGAGCCTAATATACTCACTAGTTATATGACCCTGTAAATCACTTAACCTCTGTTTGACTCAGTTTTATTCTGAATACTTTAAAAAGAAGGGATATGGTACAGTGGAAGTACAGCTATCTTTCTATTTTTCTGATTGTTCCATCTTCTGACTCTTCACCTCCTGCACCGTAAGTGTGGGTGCCACTAAGCTTGTTCCCTGTGTCCTCTTCTCTTCTCTTCTCTTCTCTATGTACACTCTCCTTTGCTAATATATTTACTCCTTGTTTTTAGTGCACAAAATACTTTTATTATATTTATCACATAAATTGGTATGATGGCCAAGCCTTCGGGGTTTATTAGGGGGCAGATGCAAAACTTTTCCAGCTAATAGGACATTGCATGTTCCTATGAGCATAATTAAGATTTAGTCTTGTCTAAGCTTCTTTACTGTTATCAAATAATTAAGATGCCTTTCAGGCAAGGATCCATAGAACTGTATAGCATGTTTCATGGGAAATTGTTGATCAATGGGATATGGGGATGGAGTAGAAGATTGATTAATCCAAAAAAAAAAAAGATTATCAGAGTAGTAAAAGGCTCCTTATTAAATTTTAATGTTTTTTTTTCCAATTTGTTCCTCATCCAAAAGCAGACTAAGTTAGAGGTCCCTTTGGAGGTTCAATTTTGGAAATTATGAATTTCCATGAAATTGATCTAATAGCTTTGGGATCAAGTCTAACTAGAACAGGAAAGCAATGTGGCATAGAGAGAAAGGGATAGGAAGGGGAAAAGCAGGTGTGCTTGACTTCAGGGCAAGTGTTCCATCCAGCATACCACTTTTTTTCTCTCATGGACCCCTTTGGTGGTCTATTGAAACCTATAAGACCTCCTCAGACTAATGTTTTTAAATGCTTAGAATAAAATATGTGATATTACAGGGGCAGCTAGGTGGCACAGTGGATAAAGGACCAGCCCTGAATTCAGGACCACCTGAGTTCAAATCTGGTCTCAGACACTTGACATTTACTAGCTGTGTGACCCTGGGCAAGTCACTTAACCATCATTGCCCCACCAAAAAAAAATATGATATTACAAAGGCAACCAATTATATTAAAATCAAACTATTAAAATACATTTATGGGACACAGATTAAGAATCTCTGGTATAGAGGAATGATTGAATTTGGAATCAGAGATTTTGGGTTCAGATATCAACTCTGCTTTTTTCTGTGTCACCTCCCTGATTTTTAGTTTCCTTATCTATAACATGAAGGACACATAAGGCTTCTCTTAACTTTAGGCTCTTTACCTGCAAAATGCTAGAGTTGGACGAGATGATCTTTAAGTATTTTACTAGATCTGGCTGTGACAGAATCAATCCGTGTTTTCCTGAATGATGAAATTCTTCAATATGATCTGGAATTTTCTCATTTTTTTTCTCTCTGTGTCTGCCATGGAGACCCCCTAAAAGTCAACTTCAGAACTCTTCATTACCATTGGGCTTCCTTGACTTACACAGAAGTATGGAAAACTCAACACCTTAGACCTTAGCCCTCCATAACTACAGAGGGAAAAGAAACTAGTGTTCCCCTTGCCTGGACAAGTAAGTATAGGACAGGAGCCTCAGTTCTGAGGCTTTATCTTCACCTCCAGTACCACCAAAGAAAGAGACTGGGGTAAAGATGGGCTGATTATTCAGCAAGGCAAGAGAATCAATCACCTTCTCTTCTTAAAATCATTGTGATTCAAAATCACAGGCTGGCTAGGAGAAATAGCCCTATCACTGGCACAATTTCTTGTTCCCTTGTCCCCATCCACTTTAGCCTTACTCTTCCATATTCCCTCTCCAACTCTGACTACCCCTTCCATTCCATACTCAGGAATCCTGTTTTCATTCCTATTTTCAACTTTCCATCCTCTTGTGGTCACAGAAATCGGGCTTCTTTAGGTCCTAGCTAAAATTTCATCTTCTCCAAGAAGTCTTTCCTAATCCTCCTTAATGTTACTGGTGCCTTCCTTCTAGTATTATCACCAATTTATCCTGTGCATAACTTGTGTTGCTTACATGTTGTGTCCCCTATTAGAATGTAAGCTCTTTGAGGACAGGGACTATTTTGTTTTGTCTTTCTTTGTACCCCTGTGATTAGTATAGGGGCTGGTATCGATTCTTGTTTTCACCTGATTTTTTGACTTTGATTTACACATCTCTCTACCAACATCCTCAGTGCTGTTCCTTAAGTGTAAGTCTTTATTTGGAACATACTAGACTTGTTCACAACCACTGTGTGCCCTCTCTCTTACCCTCTCAACATTATTCTTTGGAGATTGCTCTATTCTGTTACTCACTACCATATATTATTGCCAGAAGAATACTTTAATTAAAAATATTTGCTTGCTAGTTTTTCAGAAAGAAAATTATGGTCACAAAAAGTGTTGTTCAGTTTCCCAAAGGTAAGGCAACCTGATCTCCTCTTCTAGTTCAATTCTGTTCTCAGGTCACTGTCCAATTGAAGCATCTGTCCCAAGATATAGGTTCTGATGTTCTTATAACTATGTAGTTTAATCTAAACAAAAAACACTTCTTAAACCACTTGATTTTCCCATGTGAATTAAACTCATGAGATATCATACATCTAATTTGAAAGACTTTATGATGTTAGACAATTAGGTACAGAATGGCTCAGAAAAGATCAGGAGCACAGATTACAGCTGGGAAGAGTGGACATATGTGGAGAATCTATACTATAATAAAGGGTACTAGACAACCATGGGGCAGCATCAGCATACTGGATACCTAGAGCCAAGGGCCATAATTAGGACAAAGACAGAGAGGAAGTTTAAGGAAAGTGAGTCCTGAAGCCAAATCTCACCTGTACTCCATGAGAAATTAAGAGATTTACTTTACTTTGCCATTAACTTGCTGTGCAACACTGGGAAAGCCACTTGTTCTTTGCCTCCATTTCCTCACCTATAAAATTAATATAGTGAGAGCAGAACCCTCTATAGTTCTATAATTCTATAGTTCTACTTCCCGGCTCTGCTCAGAGTTGCCCTCTATGGGGTAATTTTAGTTCTCAGGGATAGCTCTTTAAAGTAGCATTCATTTTCAGGTTAAATTTCAATCTTAAATGTTTTAATTTAATCTGCAATGTGCTCATGAAATGATCAAAATCCAATTGTAGGACTACAACATTGAGAAAAACTTTGTGACTTTCCTATATGTTTTCATGGTCTATCTTTGATCACATTTCCATTTAGTTCCGTCTACTATTAGTCTATATAACCCCATTTCCTATGTTTTGTGAAGTGAATTCAACCTTATAAACAATACAAAACACTTCTTTTGTTGTTGTTTTCATTAAATAAACCATATTAGTCTTTAATGAGATCTTTCCTACTCATAGCAATTTCCAGAGTAGCAAGAATGCTAGGAGTTTGTATGCATTTCAGTGTGATAAGCTATACAATGGATGTTGTTCATTAGCAAGTTGTTTATTCTCAGCCATGTAAAAGAACAAAACTAATCTCACTCTTTTGTCAGAGCTTGCATGTGAAACAGATACATAATGATGAGCATTTACAGACGTGGTTAGATATCCTACTGATACTCTGATTCATGGTTTGAGATTTTCAAACAATCTCATGTTTGACATGATATTCTATAGGTGATAATTGATGAGGCCTATATAAGATAATTTTATGATTATTTATAATTCTAAATAAAAAAATCTATAAGCATATATTCATGAAATTTTTGCCCTGGATTTTTACTTCTTTACTTTGAATTCTTATTATGGGAGCCAGACCCAATGACATATCCTATGCGCTGTCTCACAGTTGACAATATATTGTCATCAAAATCAACCTTGTAAAAAAAGAGATGATTAAACATCTTACTTTACAAGTGATACATAATGTCACATACCTATTACCAAGAAGGCCTATTTTCTATGACCAAAGAGAATAACCTGATTTGAACTAGAAGAACTGAATAGAATTGTTAAACAATCCTTTGCATTTTAAGCAACATTTAATTAGAAACCCACTTTAACCACCAAAATGATAAAAATCCAAGAGATTAAAATTTGAGTGTCAATTATCATAAAATTCATCATTGTAATTCTTATTAAAACTCAGTGTTTAGATAGGTAATGATTTTATAATATGGCAATTTGCATAAGGAGCCCTGAGATGGCTTATTATTTCGATTCTACACAATTACAATTCCAACTCCATACATCAGAGCTCTTAGCAATGTAAAATCACTGCGCTAATTAATAAGCCATTTACTGACTGCAGCTAGTTATGGTGGTCCTGCAGCTGACCTTACGGAAGATGAGCCATCTCTGAAGTGCCTGTGTGTAACTACACACATAATGATGTGCCAGGAGGGAATCATTAAAAATAATTTACACAAGCCTTCATTTACAAGATCTTTTGATAGCATGCTTCCCCGGTGTTTAGTTCCACAGTGCAACCCCTACCATTTGGAAAGTGCCAAGCAGGAGAGTGAAGGAGGATACCTAAGTGGTTAATTAAGAGCCGTTCGGACGCCACGAGAGCCTCCTGAAAAATCCCTCTGATGTCTGCTGTGTCAAATGTCTCTCACAGGCAAAGCCACAAGAGGTAGCAGCCAGAGAGGGCTAATTATGGGGGACTAGGAGCAGCTGAGAATGGTCTGTCATTGAGCCCTTGCTGTGAGCACCCAAGCTCGGGATGGAGAAAAGCAACCTTTTGTGTTACTGGACTTGAGAGAAAGAGCAGAAATAAGAAATGACAATAACGCTAAGTGACTGAACCACTCACAAAAGTATGTGTTCACCAAAACACTGGATCAACACAGTTGCATCTCATTGCCTTTTCCTCTTCTGGACTTTTAATAAAAATTTAGATTTATTTCAAGAATTTTAGCAAGAGTGCCCTTTAAGAGCTCTGATTTTAATGACTGTTTTAAAATATATATTCACAACAATATCAGCAGAAACACATGACATTCACTCCTAAAATATTACTTGACAGAAAAGTTTAAAAAAATGCCTTGCAAAGCCTCCAACTTAGGCAAGCTATATGAGGAAAAATATTTACAATAATCCTGTAGAACTGTCACAATGCAACATTTTGCAACAGAAAAAATGCAGCACAATTCATAGGAAATTGACTTAGGGAATGCTTTTTAAAGGGGGAGGGATACTCATACTAGTCAATCCTACCATAAAAAGCCACAGAAATTGATTTTTAAAAATGTATGAAGCTACTGAAAAAAAGGATCAATTAGGTATAAGATAAAGGAGAAAGGCTTCCTCACAGTGATTGGTGATTGGTAGTGAGAGTAGAATATCTTATATTGCATAAAGAAGTGAAAAGGGTTTTTTTTTTTTTGTAAAATTGGAGTCAGTAAGTTTGCTTATCCCTATGTTAATAGATTTGTCCCTGTACCTGCTAGAAGAGTATCGTATTATTCATTTCCAACAGATGTGTACAGAAATGATTATGGCTTTCTATTTGATATACACTGAATTTGTGGCACTGACATCTATTAGGCCATAATATTTAACATTGAATATATAACAAACATTTATTAAACAATCACCAGGTGCAAAACATTTTGCTTTACTAGAGGTAAAAGGAAATGAGAAATTTCAGTCCTTGCCTTCAAGGAGTTTATAGTCTAATATGGAAGATATGTTATATAAATAATGAATATGATGCAAAATAGAATATAGTAAGATAAAGGAGATATTATGAAAATATAAGGAATGAAAAAGAACTTTCACTGTTGAGGAATCAATTAATACCTCACTTAAGTATATGCCCAGGATAGATAGGACAGAATGTGAATTCACACTGTGAATGAAAATTGGAAAGCCAAACTGAGTAAACCAAACTCTACAAAAACCAAGCTAAGTACATCATATTCTATTCTATAAGCAATAGGGAGTCATTGAAGGTTTTTGAGCAGGTAGATGGTTTGATAACAATCTTCCATCTCAGATGTCATTACCTATGCCTAATGAATGAATGTATGAAGTATATGAATATATGAAGTAATATGTGTGTTACCTCTGTAATTATGCTAACTGTGAACCCTCTAAAAGAGGAAATCATGTTTTATTCTATTTGTGTGGATATATTCCTAAATATGCATATACATGTGCTATATAGATATATACATATATATGCATATTTTTATTCTATTCAGTAATCAAATCAACAAAGATGCTAGATGTATATGCTTACTTCCTCTCTCTATATATATACATATATCATGTTTCATTTTTAGACTGTTTCTTTGTCTTGAAATGTATGACAAATCTACTATCATTAACTGTTGTAGAGTATGTGCAAAGATCTCAGAGATTTAATTGTGGAAAACCCATTACAATTCTAGTCTCTTAATTCTGCTCTGGCTGTTTGCTCTAGACCATGGAGAGGTGATCTAAATATATTCTATGAATCTGTCTTGTAACTGCCAAAACAGAAGGAAAAGAAAACAAAAAATAAGCTATAATTAATGTCAGATTACTAATTCAGTGAAGCTTCATGCGTAAGACTTATGTAATGTTATACCTTCCTGGATACCCCGAACAGAAGCCAGAATGCATTTAATCAATTAATTATTCAATTTGCTCTTTGAGGTAATTATAATAGTCATAAGTCTACCTGAGTAAATAATGAATTTCCTTTGTGTTACAATCTCATTGCATTATTAGAGAGCTGAAACTAGGGAAGACTAAACAAGGCTTTGTCTCAAATTGCCAAAATTTAGAGATCTCTGACAGTGCTTAGACTCTTTCACCAGTGTACAGACAACTGAATTTAGCACAGCATTATCAAAGTAATCCATTAGAATAGGAAGGTAGCAGAGGATCCTTGCCTTCTCCACCTAGATTCTGTACCCTACTTGATGGTGTCCACCATGGGAGAGTGGCCAACTGTTTCTTAGATTCTCTGTCTCTACCTGTAAAAACTTAATTTCTCTTAAAATTAAATTGAGAGTACTTTTCTTGTGACTTGCCCCATTTGTTTTGTGAATCTTGCCCTGGGCACAAAAATTGCTAGCTATAGCTCTGAATCACCATTGTTAGTGCATAGTGAAATATGTGGTTTGGGCAGGGAAAGGATAGAAGGGCATAAAGAAAAAATAGAAGCACTCTCAATTCTACATAGTTCTACTTTGTAGAACTTTGTACAGGGGAAGGACTTGTGGAACAAAGCTTAGGAAGGTGGTATTAAACTTAGTTACAATGAATCATAAACAGGTATTGTCACCTTTGAGGGAAGTAAAAGGGAACTACTGTTAAGTGGCCTTGATGAGGACTGAGAGTTAAAGCTAGCTAAGAAGGCAAATAAAAATCCAAGTTCATTTTAATGGAAAAAGAATCCAACAACTGATTTTTAGTTGCAGTTGAGAAAAGTCATTCAAATTTGTATAATTCCCAAACCAGTAAAAAAAAACAAACAAAAAACCCTTAAGCTATAAATCTTCAGAGAAAGACTGTTCATCTTTTTTCCACCTTAATGACATGCTGATCTGCTTCAATACACAAACAACAAATTCAAGATAATTTAAGTGAGTCTCAGCCCTCAAATGCTTCACTTACATAAATGTATTTGTTGCTTAAAAGTGATTTAAAATTTGTATCAGTGGCGCAAATATCTAAGTATATGTAAAAGTGAAATTTCCATTTCAATTCTTCAAATATATTGAAATATATGCAGTTTTTTTAAGGTTGCCACCAAGTAGGATTGTGACCACATCACAATTACTTTGAAGAAGAAATGCTTCTTTTAAAATAGCCACTATAGCACCCAATTTGGAGGGAAGCAGAATTGAACACTGTAATTTTTTTAAGTTCTAGAGGATTCTGTGATTTTTTTCTCTTTTATGTTGTGCAGATTTCATTTTTACTACTTGATAATGAATTTTGGACACAGGCTATTTTTGAATGGAAAACTGGAAATTTGTCTTTAAAAATAGATAATAACTTTTGTTTTGCCATTGCAAATTCTCTCCTCTCCTTTATTTGAGAAACCCAATGTCACCATTTTCACTACCTTATTTTATTTTCTATGAGTCATATGAGAATCATTAATAAAGTAGGAAACAGATCTATTTGTTTGAATTAAGCTTGCTCATTATATATAAAAATATCTAAAAAAGAGAAAAAATGATCAGTCATTATAGGCAAAATATTTAAAGAAATCACACACAATCTACCCTTATGTGTTTGCCTATGATGCAAAATACATTTGCTCAAGTCTCACTTAAAAAAGATAGTGGACTTAAAAGTCACCTAATTTCATTCCTAACACAATTAATTCTTATATCCATTTCTCAGAATTGTGCACATTTTAAACTTAGAAGATCCCATTTTTAAAATAATAATTGCCCAGTGGATAAAGCACCAGCCCTGGTTTCAGGATGACCTGACTTCAAATCTGACCTCAGACACTTAACACTTACTAGCTGTGTGACCCTGGGCAAGTCACTTAACCCTCATTGCCAAGCAAAAAACAGAAACAAAAACAAAACAAAACAAAAAACCTGGATCAACTCCCCCCAAAAAATAATTGCTGGTGTTTATACAGTGCTTTATACAGCACATGATCCCATAGAATCCTCATAGCAACCATGAGAGTTGGTGGAACAACTATTATTATTATTCCCATTTTACATCTCAGAAAACTGAAGACCAGGTTGCTTCTGAAACTTGCCTAAGTTTCCAGAGCTCCACCCCACTTCAGCTGCCTTAAATTATAAGGCTGCCCTCTCTACATGTTGCCAGGACTTCATCAATAAGGTTAGTTCTTTGAATGATACTTAAAACAAGTAGAGCAGGATGGAAATGGGGAACAAAAGTTTCTTAGATTAATGAAAATTACATCGGCACATCAGTCTAATGGTTAATAGCTCTGGATCACTTTAAGAATAGCTCTAATCTGACCCTTCTGTTTCATTGTCAGTTCTAAGGACCACCTGAATAGTGCTTAAGGCTCCAGCATATACTGTACTCTAGGAGTGCAGACAGACTTCAAAACTTGCAATTATGTAGGAGCTGCTGAGATTATACTATGATATTAACTATTATTAAGTGATTTTTGTGTGAATGAGATTAGCGTGCCTTCCCACATCTCACTGAAAAGAATCCTCAAACAGGGACGTTTAAAGGTAATTTGATAAATACCTGTACTTGTTGGAGTATTTGTCTGACAGACAGAGAGGCATGTATAACCTTCCCTAAGCCACCAATGTGGCTAAAAACTCAACGCTCTGTTTTCCAAATGACAAGTACAAGCATGTCACACAAAACCACACTGTTAATCTGTAGAAGGGAGGCGACTCCTGTCTGCTTTGCTTAAAAAAAAAAAAATTAGCTCAGTTTCCTTAAAATAATAAACAGAAGTTCCTGTACTTGAGAATCCTTGTCACTAACATTGTGTCTAAGCTTTTTATCCTTTGTTCTTCAATTTAACCATGACAAGATATTGGCAAGAGAAAAAGCTGCATCCCTGAGAAGGCAAAATAAAGAGAACGAGATTCAGTGCAGCAGAGGGCACTGTCCATAGGCCACGGCAGCAATGGCATTGCAAAAAGAGATGTCCAAGGGTCGCTGGATGATAGAGCAGCATATTCAGGGCATTAAGTGTCTTCATCTATTGTCTGTGGTGACTGAAGTTATTTCTGAAATTTACTGTTACAGTAAACTCTGGGTGAATTTCAGCAAGAGAAAAGTGAGCCCAAATGGTGACCTGTGTTATCACCTTAAAGAGTAAAATACAATTTTTTAAAAAGGCTCTTTTTGGCCCACATCCTTCCCCTGCTACCTCTTCTCCAAATGGGTTATGAGGCAGTAAATAAAAGCTGTACCTTATGGAAAATATGATGAAATCTACAGCATCTGAATAGCAACAGCATCCTGTGACAAGAGGGGAAAAAATCCAGGGGCAGTGAAAATGCTTTCTAAACATTTTTTTGTATATAATAATTCTTAAAAGATGAAACAACATTCACTTATATGTATTTATTTCTGTGCTAATGGGCTATGAATTTACGTTTTCAATAATTGCAATGTTCCAATTGTTTTTGAGGAAAAATAATTATTGCTTTCTCAGGAACAGAGTTTATAATTGCAAGAATTTGATAAATGACAAAAAGACATTATTAGAAATATTTAAGAGAGTCTTATCAGTAATCAGTCCTGTACATGTCTTCCATTTATAAGCCATTTTAAAAATACTTCAAATAATATCATTTAAACTAATAATTATTAATATTAATAATTAAACATGTTTATTAAAAACCTAATATTTTCATGAATTTTACTACAATGAAGTGAGTTTAATTTAACTGTCAAACAGCCATTTTTTTATTTTCTTTTCCTCTATTTTTATAATTAGTATTCAATCCAGGCTCTTTTAATGAGATGAAAATTAAAGTTTCCACATTTAATACCATGTTTTCATGCTTGCCACGCTTCAGGAGTTTCAGTGAATAAACACTGGTATCAATGGACTGCCAGAAAGTGCTTCCTTAAAAAGGGCCATGAAATTTGTTTAAAAAGCTACTGTGCTGTCTATCATTAAAAATGGGGAAATAGCAGGGCGGAAGTGTGGAAGAACAACCTGCTTCATAATCCCATATTATTCTAAACCAAAAGCAAAATCTATGATGACTGCCCAGAAAAAAATGGACATGTGTATATTTCCAGGAATTTGCATCTTTCTATCAAAATTATTTTCATTCGTAATTTTGGCTGGCACAAAATGTCTAACTCAAAATGGCCAATTATACATTTAATATTGGGTACTCTTCACTCTAAGTACAGGAAAAGTGATGTTTCTGTTTTAATATTGAAGTTGTACTATGGTGGCCTACTCTAGATAATACCTGGCTGTGGTGAAATTGAGAAAATAGAGAAATCTTTCATATTTCCTCAACTTGTGGCTAGAAAGTGATGATATTCATAGTTACCATTTTATCAAATGAAAATCACTTTTAAAAAATGAACTTTATGATTAGAAACTATATTCATTTCAATTATACAATAATTGAATCAGTATGTTTACTACAAAGATAAAATTGAGAGAATATCTTTGCCAACTTGAAATAAAAACCTGTTTTGTTTTGTATTTTAAACTTGACTCTGAAGATTTTTAAAGGCCACCTGATGGGGTTAGTCATCAATAAAAACAGTATGAAGGCACCAACTCCTTTTATATATATATATATATGTATATATATATATATATATATGTGTGTGTGTGTGTGTGTGTGTGTGCGTGTGTATGTGTATGTGTATATATACACACACATATATACACATACATTTATGTACATATATATATATATATATATATACATATAATAACACACCACAGTATGTAATTGAAAAATGTTTTCTGAGATAAAAATAAATGTTCTCTCATTTAGGTTTGTACAGCTTATCTGAAGAGTGGTGCAACTACTCTGATCCAGGCTTCCAAAGGACTATCAGGAAAATTTTTACTTACCTTAAACCCTTTGCTTACTGGCATGAAAAAAAAAATCAATGAATGTTTACAGTGGATAGGAAAAAGAAAATGAAAAAAAAATTATATCCTCATTTGCTTAAAATGTCTCACTGATAGACAAAATAAAGGCATCTTATTTTCACAGGGAAAAGTCAATAACTAAGGTAAATTTGTCCATAACTTCAAATTCTTTAATTCAGAAAGTCACAGAAAAATGTTACCTATTATATGTTTTGGAAATTATGAATACTACATATTCAGATATCATAATAATAATCATTAACAGTGAGTATATTCTAGATAAATTATGTCAATGAGAAATTGAAAACAACATTATTTACTGATTCTCTTCACCTCATCAATAGATTCTCATTAAATTTTGAAAGAATACTTGGGGAGGAGGGAATGAAAATTTTGTTTGTCTAAAGATCATACAAAAATATCTCTACTGACTTATGTTTTAGAAACTGTCCAAAGAGATTTAGATATTAATTAAAAGATATAAGTGATGTCAATGACTATATCAACTAAAGAAATGAGCTTGCTTTTCAGTTTAAAGATTAAGAAAAAATTAGTAGGTGATCTAAAAAATGTAACACTATCATGTGCACTGCACTGATTTTAGTTGGAAGAACAAGAGAAAGTCATTTCCTGTATCATAAAGTTAATGAGTCCACAGTTGTGAATGAAAACCAAACTTCATCAAATAGTAAATGAAGACTTAATAAAATGAATTGTCAGTTCCCTTGTAAATTACTTTTGAGTCATTAAAAATATTTACCTTTCTTGCAAAAAGTAGTACTCAAATAAGATTTTGCATTATTTCAGAGGAAAAATTTGATATTCCTCATTTTGAGATACACTATAAAGTATGGTGTATTTGACAATCAAATATATCAACACAGTAACAAAACCATTAATTCAATTAAAGATCAGTTAATTCAGTGGAAAAAAGTCAATCAAAACAGGCATGTGTCAAAATAGAAACAAAATAACCTGCTGATTTTTTTCAACCAGTTATGTTGGTATTTTAAGGAAACATCCAAAGTAAAATGGTGAATTGATCATTATCACCCATTCATTTTTTTAATTCATTAAAAAAAAACAACTTTTGTTTTACTGTTTTATGTATAATTCACTGAAAAAATACATGGTTTTATAAGAAATGGTCTCACCCTTAAAGGAAATTAAAGGCTAATAAAGGAAATAAGATGCATACCCCGTAATGTAACAAGACAGCATGCAAGACATGTTACTCATGCGTTGTGAAATCAGTATTTTAGGAATGACGTAGACCCTGAGTTGATGTGACAAAGGGGATGGCATGTGAGTTGGGCATTGCAGAATATGTAGGATTTTAATATGGGAAAACTTGTGGGAAAGGCTTTCTAGGAAGATGGAACACCATGAGCAAAGCTATGTAGGTATAAAGGATGATATTTTATCATAGAATAAATGAGGAGTAATCTAGAATAGAAGACATAATGGAAAGTAGTAGAGACCAAGGGTAGTAAAATAAGTTGGAATGACACTGCCAATTGTCTTACATGTCATCCTGAGATTGGTATGTATTTTCCCCCTCAGTAAATAAGAGCAGAAAAAAGGTATGAGAGCTCCATGCAACATTAAGTATGGAGGAGGGAGAATTATAAAACCCCTGTGCTGCCATTCCAGTTTCTTAGTAACTCCTGTAAAAACATAAAAACACAGGATCATAAATTAATAACTAGAAAGACCTTCAGAGAATATCTAGTCCAACCCCCTCATGTGACAAGATGAGGATATCAATGCCCAAGGGAGTTGTAACTTGCTCAAATTCACACAGATGCTAAAGAATAGAACTGGACATTGAGTACAGATTCTCTGCCTCCACATTCAATGTCCTTTTAATTATACTCAAGCACTGTGATCTGGGAAGTGATACGTTCTAGACTGCCCAAGCAAGAAAAAAATGTTCTTCTTAAAGGAAGAAATGTTCTTCTCTTAGGAATATCTTTTGTTCCCAGTTATCCAGATATGTCCACAATTGTTTCATTATAGCTATGTAAACTTGTCCCAATAAGGAAGGAACAATGGCTCCGTAGAACATTAAAATAGATATGAAGGGGGACAGCTAGGCGGCGCAGTGGATAAAGCACCGGACCTGGATTCAGGAGTACCTGAGTTCAAATTCGGCCTCAGACACTTAACACTTAACTAGCGGTGTGACCCTGGGCAAGTCATTTAACCCCCATTGTCCTATGCAAAAACAAGCAATGAACAAAAAGCATAGATATGAGGTAAACTTCCAACATGTTTAAAACAATGAAGTGAGAAAAATTGTTTTGTTTTATGAGTGTCTGGCAGGGTGTAATGAAGAGAGAGAGGAAGTTAAGTTCTACCTCTATGACTTTTGGACAAGTCATTTAATCTCTCATGGTTCTAGGTAACTCTCTAAGACTATCAAGTGCTGACCTGTACTGTTAGAAGTAGTTTCTTCTGTGAGATTTAAAATTGGATATTAGATCATAAATCTCCCCTACTTAACCCTTCCCTTAATTCATCTCCCAGACTAGTAAATGGAAGAAGCTTCTGGTTTTCTAGATAGAGCCTTTATTGTATATAAGGTGTTGTTGATTAGAAGGATAGGAAAATAGAAATACAGTACAAATCGTCTTAAATCTAGGCTTAGTCTATATTCCTTATAAAAACTCACCAAACCGATTTAGGCCACCTTTGGAGTGAGTCAGACCGTCTGTCCCGCGCCGCCAGGAGTCCCGCCAAGCCGGCAAAAAAGGCTACTCCCCTTTTCTCCACCCCGGAAGTCAAAAAACCCGGCAGGCAGTCTGACATGCGCAGCAGGCGCACTGTACCTGGCAGGCAGTCCGACATGCGCAGCAGGCGGACTGTACCCGGCAGGCAGTCTGACATGCGCAGCAGGCGGACTGTTCATCTCCTCCCCAAAAGGGTGGTCCTTGAAAAACTGGCGTCTTTCAGTTATCCTAACCGACTGTTAAAAACTTTCATATTTTACCACATTTCCCCCCTTTGCTTCCTCAAGAAACGGAATGTTTCCTTGATGGAACAGTAAAAAGAATATAATAACTTTTGCTGACTAATAATATGCGAACAACAATACAGAAAAGGAAGAGAGGAAAGTTTTGTCCAGAGGGGCGATTTTTTTTTTTTTCCTCATGAACCGACGCTTTGACATTAGTCTTGCAAAGGGAGAGCCTCTGCAGAGAGTACATGTTACAGATAGTATATAACAGAAAGGAGATAGTAAAAGCTAATAAAGCAAAACAGTTCATATAAAGTCTCTGAGTTCTCTTGTCTTCTTGAAGTGGTAAGATGTCATCAGGAGGAAACTGGATTCTGGTCTGGAAAACTGGATTCTGGACTCTGGTCTGGATTCTGGATTCTGGTCTGGATTCTGGACTCTGGACTCTGGTCTGGAAAGCTGGATTATCTTCTTTAACTGTTTGAATTGCTGTATTTTTAAAACCTTAGCATAGCATTGTCAATGATCAAATTAATAAATTCCATTACATTCCCTCCTTTATATGGTTAGACTTGTAATAGAGGGTTGAGGTAGTTATGCAATGTGTAACACTTTTTACCACCATGTGTCTGGTTCAAAGCCAAATTTAGTATGTGTTCATGACACCTGAAAATGTTATGGAAAGGTTATCATACCATATCTCATGGTTCTGAGACAGCCAGTGATTGTGCTAGGCCACAGGTGAATTCAACTGAGATAAAAAGATAAATAAGTTCAGTTAAATTAGGTTAAATTAGGAGGGAGAGAGGATGAATACTGGACTGTGCCTAGTAATTGTGCTCTACATAGTCACCATCATAAGCAAACCATGGACTTACGTATACCTGTCTCTCCTTTTGTTGCACATATATTCTCTCCAGGGCCTGCATCAGAGTTCACAGCAAGTTAGTCTCTGAAATGATAAGTTTCCATATTTCTGAAATCTCATTAATTTCACCAAAGACAATATGATGGTAAAAATGTGTGCTATGCTGCATAACTGAGAATATATTAGTGATATATACAATAATTCCAAACCATACCCAGAGTATAATGACATATAAATAATAAACGAATGTAAATAGCTGATTATATTAGACATTGTTACATAATCTTCTTTTAGCAATTAGACCACATCATCTTATACATGAATTCTCTAGTATAACAGTAGCAGATACTTAAAGTGGTGATTAATTCATCAAAAAGAAATAAGACTTCAATAAGCAAGATTCAATATTCAATAGCATATACTTAAAATGCCTTTGAAAAGTCACTTAGTTTACAAAATCGGGTTTTTAAAGAAAAGCAAAAGAAACAAAAGTAAAAAAAAAAAAAAAAACAAAGCAAAACCAAAAACCAAAAATAAAAGGCAAAAGATTCGCTAAGCACCCTTTTGTGCTCTTAAAGAATTTAAAGGTGTGGTGAATTCCAGGTCTTTTCAGTGCCTTTCAAAAGTCAAAACAAAACAAAAAGCAAAAAGGATAAAAAAAAAAAAAAAATAGGTATAGGGTAGGGAAAAGGGTGGGAGAAATTGAGGTGGGCCAGAAAACTAGGCCATGTGCTTCAGTGCTTTTGCCTGTGGAAGGAAATGCTTGTTAAATTTTAAGGTATTTAAGCTGCTAGAGTTTGGGGTATGCCACATTGTTTTAACTGGTTCCCCAATTCTCTGCATGCCAAAGTGGCAGGGGTTTCTGAATTGTCATTGATCTTTCTAATGCTGTCATAATGTTCTTTATGGTAGAAAATGTGGAGTTCTCTAGCATCAGTTTTGTCTGTGCCACTGATTTTCAATAAAGGCTGATTTAATTGATGAACCACAACATTCAGCTGATGCTGCTTAGCAAATGCTACAATTGTATCATTTCCTCCCCACTTTCCAAATTTCTTTAATTCATCAACATATTCTTCAAAAGGGGAGTCATTTACTATAAAAGACTCAAACTCTTGTCTATGGTTAATCATATAAGAAGCAGCTTCTTGTCTGTGTCTGAGATGATTTCTACAGTGACCTTCTAGCTGGTCTGCTAAAGCCCTAAAAAGGCAATTTCCGTCTCCTGATACTTTACGAAGACTGAGTCCCAAAGCATTTAACTGATCAGTGGGATTCTTAAATGGGAACTTCCTGTTTCCTCTGAACTTTCTTTGCTCTTTAACAGTTGCTATCGTTAGGGTTTTTACCTCTTTAGCGTCTACCTCAGGTCTATCTGAAATCTCTTCACCTATGAATGGTGCAGGCTTTATATGAGAGCAATGAATCCATGAGTCTTTTTCACCAATTTTAATGGCAGTAGGAGTTGTCAATAATACCTGAAAAGGTCCTTCCCAGGCAGGTTGAGTTCCACTGGTTCTCTGAAAATTCTTTACATATATTTTATCTCCTGGGTTGAAGTTATGCAATGAAAAGTCTAATGGTCCTGCCTGGACCACAGCTCCTGCCTCATGGAGTTCACGTAGCCTGGTCTGTAATTCCTGTATATAGGAAGCAACAGAAGTATCACCTCCCACCAGTGATGTATAAACTGGGGAAAAAGTTTTAGCTTGGATAGGAGGGTGACCAAAAAGCATTTCATAAGGAGATATATGAAGTTCTCCTCTTGGTCTACTTCGTAGATAGAATAATGCCAATGGTAGAACATCAGGCCATTTCAAATGGGTTTCAGTACATAATTTGCCAATCATACTCTTAAGCTCTTTATTCATACGTTCGACTTGGCCTGAACTTTGTGGATGGTAGGGCGTGTGGAATTTTGGAGTCACTCCCAAGAAAGAGTAGATTTGGGATAAAATCGAATCAGTGAAATGTGTGCCTTTGTCAGAATCGATGCGGGCTGGTGGGCCAAAACGAGGTACTATCTCTTTAAGAAGAATTTTGGCAACAAAGGCAGCTGTGGCTCGGGGGCTGGGAAAGGCCTCCACCCACCGAGTGAGCTGATCAACTATAACAAGGCAAAATTTATAATGTCCTGCTTTTGGCATAGTAATATAATCAATTTGTAAGTGCTCAAAAGGTGTATATGCTAGAGGACGCCCTCCATAAGCTTTGGCCTTAAAAGCATACTGATTATAAGACTGACATGTGGAGCAGCCCGAGCAGATTCGAGATGCTGTATTAGTCACACCTGGTGCTATCCAGGTTCTCTTAATAGAGTCTACAATGCCTTGTGTACCAAAATGGCCTTTTCTGTGAACAGAGAGGCATACCTGGTGGTAGAATTTCCGGGGAAGAAATGGCTTACCTTCCGGAGACACCCAGATGCCATTGATCTGTTTCGCCTTAAATTTCTTTTTCCACTTTTCTACTTCAGAATCGTCATAGGTTAGGTTGGAAGGAATATCCTCAGAAGGTGAAAGGTTAAATACATGTTCAGGAGCTTCTAATGCAGCTAGCTTGGCTGCAGAATCGGCTCGTGCATTTCCCTTTGAAACAGGATCACTATTCCCTGTGTGTGCAGGGCAATGTACAACGGCTAGGGAAGAAGGCAGTTTTAGGGCATCTAAGAGGTCCTTGATAAGGTCCCCATTGGCAATAGCCTTGCCCGAGGATGTTAGAAAGCCTCGTTGACGCCAAATCATACCAATAAAGTGGCATATGCCAAAGCCATATTTCGAGTCAGTAAAAATGGTGGCACTCTTATCTTTAGCTATATTACAGGCCTGTGTAAGAGCCACAAGTTCAGCAGCCTGTGCACTAAAATGGGAAGGCAGAGAAGCTGCCCAGAGGGTGTCATAATCAGAAACTACAGCAGCTCCAGTAAAACGGGTTCCCTCTCTCATAAATGAGGAACCATCTGTATAGAGGACAAGATCAGGATTTTCTAAAGGTGTATCAAAAAGATCGTCACGGGGTTTTTCAGCCATATCAACTAAAGAAGCACAGTCATGCAATGGTTCCCCCGAGAATGGTAAGTTAGGGAGTAGTGTTGCTGGATTAAGAACTGTGCAGCGTTTTAAAGTGATATTCTCATTACCTAACAGGGTTATTTCATACTTAGCCAGCCTTTGATCTGAAAAGGCTTGTGTCCTGTGACGTAGTAAGAGAGCCTCCACTTCGTGAGGGCATTGCACAGTTAGAGGGTTACCTAGGACCAAATCAGAGGCTTTTTCTACCAAAAGCGCTGTGGCCGCCACTGCTCTAAGGCAAGGTGGCGCTCCAGCCGCTACAGGGTCCAGCTGAATTGAATAGTAGGCTATAGGACGTTGGTTAGGCCCCAGTGACTGAGTCAGGACTCCAGAAGCCACCCCCCTTTGTTCATGCACAAAGAGAGTGAAAGGCTTACTATAATCTGGCAGTCCTAGGGCAGGTGCTGATAACAAGGCCCGTTTTAATTCTTTTATGGCTGAGAGATGCTGGGGATCCAACTGTAAAATGTCTGGAACAGAACTTTTTGTAAGAGCTATGAGGGGTTTAGTAATTTCACCAAAAGAGGGTATCCATTGTCTACAGTACCCAGCTGCTCCCAGAATGGCTCTCAACTGCCTCTTAGTAGTGGGGGCAGAGAGTTGTTGAATGGCCTGGACTCTCTTAGAAGAGACAGAGCGAGTTCCAGCAGCCAAAATAAATCCTAAATATTCTACCTGGGGCAAACACCATTGTACCTTTGTCTTGGAAACCTTGTGTCCTCTCTTGTGCAGCTCCAGCAGTAAGTGACGGCTATCTTCCTGACAAATTTCAGCATTAGGAGAGGCCAAAAGTAAGTCATCTACATATTGTACTAGTGTGGAGCCCTTAAAGGTAATAGAGGCCAGATCCTGCTGTAAAATTTGGGAAAATAATGTGGGACTGTCTACAAATCCCTGTGGGAGTCTAGTCCAGGTCCACTGTCTATTTTTCCAGGTAAAAGCAAATAAATATTGGAAGTCCTCATGTACTGGTATGGAGAAAAAGGCAGAGCAAAGGTCTACCACTGTGAAACATGTAGATTCATAGGGAATTGAGGAAATTATCATAGCCGGATTTGCGACTATAGAATGTCTAGGAATAACATAATTATTAATCGCTCTAAGATCTTGCACAAAGCGATAAACAGGTTTACCATCTGGCCCAGGCTTGGGTTTTTTAACTGGCAAAATGGGAGTATTGCATGGAGAGTGATGACATGGAATAATAATACCCTGGCTTTTCAAAGCCTCAATTATAGGGGTGATCCCTTCTATTGCTTCCCTAGACAATGGATACTGTGGAATGGAGGGGGGTGGTCCCCCCTTAACTTTAAAGGTAACAGGCATGGCAGACTTAAGGAGCCCCACCTCATTAGGGGATGAGGCCCATAAAGACTCAGGAATGTCAGAGGGGATTTTGGATACCTCCCCTGCTGTTCCTTGAGCTTCTGTAAGTAAAATTGGTAATAAATGAACAGTATCCTCTGGCAATTGTAAGGAGACAGCCCCATCTGGAGCACAAGATATGGTTGCTCTAAGCTTGCAAAGGAGATCACGACCTAATAAATTTACAGGGGCATCAGGCATGAGTAAAAATGAATGTTCCACTGTTAAGGGCCCCATAGATACCATGCGAGGATTCAATTTTGCCACTCTCTGGCTCTTTCCTGAGACTCCCACTACATTCAAAAATCCTACAGGTCTACACCCAGCATCTGGTTTGCTTACTAATACTGATTTAGAGGCTCCTGTGTCTAGCAGACAATCATAATAAGTCTCCCCCACTTTTAAGGTGACATGTGGTTCATTACTCTGGGGAGGTGAATGGACTGGCACAAGTGCATTCAAAAAATCCGGATCTGGGAATATATGGCTTTCATTATCTATGTTCCATTCCTCCCCAAGACACCATCATTCCTGTGTCCTCTTCTGAGGGGGGTCTTGGTTACCATTATTCTGGTACTGCCTTTCTGTATTCCTCCAAAAAGATCTATTTCTATTTTGATTTCGCCTATAATTAGAATTAGAATTTCTTCTCCAAGTCCTACATTCTCTCAATTCATGCCCCTCCTTACGACAGTAACAACACACCTTAGTGTCCTTGTTCCAGTGTCCACATGGCTGACTAGGAATCGCTGGTGCCAGAATGCTCTGTTTAGGGTGATCTGGATCTTCCTCACGTGAGTCAAAGACATAATTTGCAAGTTCCTTAATTCTATCTACTGAGAGATTTCTCCAGTCTGGACATTGTTTCAGAAAGTATCTGCGTATTTCTGGCAGTGAATTATAAACAAATGTGTTGAGAATGATACAGGAATCTCTTAAATCTACTGGATCCAATCTGGTGTACTGTCTAGCGGCCTCACAAAGTCTATCATAAAATCTGTTTGGTCTTTCATTAGCCTCCTGAGGTAGGCTTAAAAATTTCTGCCAGTTTTCCGGTTTTCTAGAGCAAGATTCCATTCCCTTCAGAAGTGTTTCTCTAGCATCTTTTAATCTTTGGAAATCCCTATCATCATTATAATTCCACTCTGGATCCTTTAGAGGCCATTCCACATCGGCCTTACCTTTCGCAACAAGGGCATTTCCTGCTGAGATAATATCTGTAATCTCAGTTGGGGACAGTAAAGTTTCCAAAAGGCAAGTAACATCAGCCCAACTGGGTTGATATGCATTAAATATAGTCCTTAACTGTGAAATTACAGTGTTTGGATTTTTCTCAAAACTAGGGATGATTGATTTCCATGCGCTCAAGTCACTTGGTCTAAAGGGGCTATATTTTCTGACTTGAATTGGCACTCCCTTCTTACTATGTTCTATAGCTTCCTGCAGAGGGAGTAGTTTCTGCTGATCTGATTCTGAACTTGGATCATCTCTAGTAGAAACAGCCATTTTGAGGTCTCTCTCCATATGTGAGAGTTTCCCCCACATCATAACAATGATAATAACAAAAACAATGATAATAACAAAAACAAAAAAAAAACAACAAAAAAAAATAAAATCCTTAGTCGTATGAACTATGGATGTGGTATTAAAAGGTATTTCAATTGCAGGCATAAAATTTCTACTTATATTAAACGTATTTTCCCAAAGATTCTCACGTATACTATTATACAAAAAACTTTTTGCTGCCTGAATGAGGAAAAAACCAATAATGTTATGAAGGACCATTGAGTAAACTATTCCTCTAAGTCGGGATGTTATGCTGTCCCAATACATTCCGATGAGAAAAATCAAAGGGATGGTAGAATATTCAAGCATCTTGCCCTTTAAACTGGGCTGGCTTTTCTGTTTAAAGCGAGACTTTTAGAGGCTTAAAGTCTTTAAGGGAGATTAGACAAAGGGAAAGTCCGCGGGGGGGGGGGGGGGGGGGGGGGTGGGGGTATTTGGAAAATCCACCGAATTAGCCGGCTTATGGCCAAACTAGGGAGGGTGGGAGGGTCCTTAAGGTCCCTTCGGGGTCGCCAAACTGTGAGATTTAAAATTGGATATTAGATCATAAATCTCCCCTACTTAACCCTTCCCTTAATTCATCTCCCAGACTAGTAAATGGAAGAAGCTTCTGGTTTTCTAGATAGAGCCTTTATTGTATATAAGGTGTTGTTGATTAGAAGGATAGGAAAATAGAAATACAGTACAAATCGTCTTAAATCTAGGCTTAGTCTATATTCCTTATAAAAACTCACCAAACCGATTTAGGCCACCTTTGGAGTGAGTCAGACCGTCTGTCCCGCGCCGCCAGGAGTCCCGCCAAGCCGGCAAAAAAGGCTACTCCCCTTTTCTCCACCCCGGAAGTCAAAAAACCCGGCAGGCAGTCTGACATGCGCAGCAGGCGCACTGTACCTGGCAGGCAGTCCGACATGCGCAGCAGGCGGACTGTACCCGGCAGGCAGTCTGACATGCGCAGCAGGCGGACTGTTCATCTCCTCCCCAAAAGGGTGGTCCTTGAAAAACTGGCGTCTTTCAGTTATCCTAACCGACTGTTAAAAACTTTCATATTTTACCACACTTCATTTGGGAGTTCACTAAACCAATAAAATCCCAAGTCTAGTCCCTACCTATCCGTTTCTCTATGCATTTTAAACATAGAAAAAAAATTTCCTCAGGGTCAGAGGAGAGGATCTTTAATTCTATCATGTAAAGATCAATTTGGGCAGCAAAGTGACACTGTAGATAGAGCTCTAGGTTTGGAATTAGGAAGACTCATCTTCCTGAGTTCAAATCTATCCTTAGGCAAGTCCTTTAATCTTGTTTGCCTCAGTTTCCTCATCTGCAAAATGAGCTGGAGAAAGAAATGGAAAACTACCCCAGTATCTTTGACAACAAAACACCAAATGGGATGATGAAGAGTCATATACAACTGAAACAATTGAACAAAAATAAAGAAGATCTTTTCATAAGTAACTCTCTATCAAATCAAATCAAATTAATACCTTCTCTGCAAGTTTATATCCCTGGTTGGAATCATGCAGCTGATATTTGTCAGAAGTGATACCTGAACCTAGATCTTCCTAACTATAAGTCCAGCTCTCTATACACTTTGCCATGATGCTGATATATGTATTTCTGTTTTGGTTATTCAGTCATTATCAGTCATGTCTGATTCTTCATGACACCCTTATGGGAGGTTTCTTGGCAAAAATACTGGAGAGGTTTGCCATTTCCTTCTCCAGATTACTTTATAGATGAGGAAACTGAGGCAAATGGGGTTAAGTGACTTATCCAGGGTCACACAGCTACTAAGTGTAAGAGACCAAATTTGAACTCATGTCTTTCTGAATCCAGACCTGGCAATCTAATCACTGAACTACCTAATTGTCCCATCATATATGTATACCTATGTATATATGGATAGAATAGAGATATATGAAAAGAATATTTAACATTTACATAATTCTTCAAGTATTTAAAAGTATATTATATCATTTAATTTAAGTCTCATAACAAGCCTGAGTTATAAATACTATTACCATCCCCATTTTACAGATGAGAAAACTGAGGCTAAGCAAGGTTTAATTATATGCCTAGTGACATAGAACTAGTAGATGTGTGAAGCAGGATTTGAAATTAGCCCTCCCTGAATCAAAGTCTAGCAGCCTACCCACTTCTCCATGCTGCTTCTTAGGTATACAGAAAGATAGATAGATAGATAGATAGATAGATAGATAGATAGATAGATAGATAGATAGATAGATAGATTATAGACACATATAATACAAAATACACATGCGTGTCTATTGATTTTCTTCCTCAGTGTTATAAACTTTCTTGACAGAGAAAGATCACAATCCCATAATGACTTAGTAAATATGTCTTAGAGAGTGACCTAAGAGGTTAAGTAACTTTCTCATGATCATTAAGCTAATGTCATAGGCAGAATTGAACTCAGGATTTCATAAATTGAGATCAAACACACTAGCATCACACTAGGCTAACTTTCTTTTATAATAAATTAATTGAACAGAATATATTTTAACATGGCTTATTATAAAACAAATATAGATGTACTTTGGAACAAATAATTTCCATCTTGCCTGTTTTAAAATGCATCCAACATTGAACACTGAACTATAATTGAACAGCTACATACTGCAATCACCTGATATAACCTTGTTAGTCTTTATGGCAGGTATTAGTGTATTTATCATTGGAAAAACAGTGTACTACAGAGAAAAGGACACCTGGATAAATCCTTGCTACCTATGTGACCTTGGGAAATCCATTTAACTGTCCTTGACTTCAGTTTCCTGGTCTATAAAGCGAAAGTGTTCTAGGTATATATATATATATATATATATATATATATATATATATATATATATATCCTCTAATATCCACTAATATCACTGGTATATAAAGAGACTTCAGTGTGCTCACAATAACAAACAATAGCTTTGGAAATAAGGTACTACCTCCACCAAGTTCTCTAGCCCAAGGGACAGTCAACATAAAAATATAAGGAAAGAATCAAATTAGGGACATGACAAACATTTAAACAACAACAAAGTAAGGAATTATATAAATAAGAACACTTTGTAAGCAGTGACTGTATCATTCTTCTATAGCTCCCACGGGGTCATGTCAATATTCTATATTTATTTTACAATATAATTAATTGCATAAGTTGTTTTAATTTAATGAAAGTTTACAAAATATGCCTGTTAACATTCAGGACAGTTTTATTTCAGCAACAGGTATAGAAGAAAAGAATTATAATTCTTTAAACAGATATTCAACATCATTTTGAAAAATCTGTAGAAATTTCCCTTGGGACATGACCTATGTAGCACTGGTAAACAGCAAAATTCTGGAGAAATGACTTACTTAATTTTGTCACAGCAAACAGTTTCATGGAGCCTCATCACACACTTTGTCATGCACCTAGTCTAAAAATTCCTAATCTCCAATGTCTTTAAACCTCTATTTTCCCCCAAAAAGACCTTTAGCAAGCATTATATCTCCTCCAAGTTCAATGTTAGATGCATTTTAAAATAGGCAAGATGGTATGGTAGAAAAGAATAACTTAGAGACCTCTATGATGCATCTAAATATTGATTAATAATCACACAAAACTGTATATACCATCATGAAATCTCTTCCAAATCGTATGATTAATGTAGTCATAGAAATAGAAATTCCAATAAGCACCTATATTTCTTTAAGCCAAAATACAATTTTGGCTAATTTTTTAGCCTGATTTTTATTGTTTTGCTTAGGGATCAGACTGCTGTGCTCAGAAATTAGAGCATCCTTTAGGTTCTGGTTGCCTCAGTGGAGTCATTTTTCTTATTACAGAAGGATCTTTCAGCCTTCTTCCTTCCACTCTGCAGCCGCTATGTGGATCCATAAAGTACATAAAGCATGGCAAGGGTTTGGATCAAGTTCTACTCCTGCATAATATATGACACTTAAAGAGGTAGGTACAGTTAGGTGGCTAATAGATAAAGAACTAGGTCTGGAGTCAAGAAGACTTGAGATCAAAACTGGCCCTAGGCACTTTCTAGTGGTCTGTTAGCCTCAGGTTCCTCAACTGTGAAAGGGGAATAATAAATAATAGGATCTATCTCCCAGGGTTATTGTGAGGATCAAAAGAGATAAGTATTGCAAAGTACTTACCACAGTACCTGGGATATAGTAAATACTACATAAATGTTAGCTATTATATTATTATTAAACAAAAAATGCACACGGCAAAGTTTCTAGAAATTGAAGCAAAATCTGAACATGTGAAAAATGAAAGAAGATAGCCTGTATGGAAATGGTATCGTCGCCTCCTGTGACATTAGTGGGCACGTCCACAGCCACTATCCTTCAAAATTCAGGTTTAGGAGAAAATGCCATATATCTGCTATGAGCACTTTGATTCTGACATTAGACCCCCTGAACAACCTAGTGTCAGGGAGAGAGCACTGAATGAAAAATCAAGAGACCTGAGTTCTTGGGCCTTACCTAGAAATAGTTGTGTGACAAATGAATCTTCATTCCCACATCAGTAAATTGAGAACATCGCACTGGATGTCCTAAAATGCCTATCAGCTCTTAATTTCTAAATCTATGATTATCTTTACACATGCATCTATTCCATTATAAACTGGAAGTAGAAGGTTTCCATAGTTCGTTTCATTTCAAAGAGATTTGATCTCAGAACTGTAGTGAGTACTTAGGTTTTTGGTTTTGCAGCCAGCCTCCTAGGCTTACTGGCCTGGTAATGGGGTATTTATAGTTCTGCCCAGGAGTTAGTAGCAACTTGGAAGTTACCAGAAGATTAAGTATGAATACAGAATGTTCATGTAAACTATTGTCTACCTTTTTCCACTTAATTTTCATTTTAATTAACAAATCTATTTTCTCTCCCTCCCACTTCACTGGGGGTAAAACAAAAGAAAAAATAAATGCAAAAATAAATTCCTGGCAACAAATATGCAAAATTAAGCAAAAGAAATTCTCTAATTGACCATGTTTAAAAAACACATCTTCTATACCTTTTTCTAGTCCATCAAGCATCTCTGTAAGGAGGTGAGTAACATGCTTCATCATCGGTCCTTTGGAACCATGGACAAAACATTGA